>NW_011894900.1:4402-5939 GCF_000151845.1 Pteropus vampyrus | reverse complement strand
TCACACACCAAAATTAACTCAAAATTAATTAAGGACCTGAATATAAGACCTGGAACAATAAAATGCATAGAAGAAAACATAGGAACTAAACTCAAGGACCTTGGTCTTAAAGAGGATTTTATGAATTGGACCTCGAAAGCAAGGGAAGTAAAAGCAAAAGTAAATGAATGGGACTCTATCAAACTAAAAAGCTTCTGCTCAGTAAAAGAAACCATCAAGATAAATATTTGCAAATGGGAAAATATATTTGCAAGCAACACCTCCGATAAAGGCCTAATGTCCAAAATATACAAAGAACTCATATAACAAAAAAACAAACAATCCAATTAAAAAATGGGCAGAGGACCTGAACAGACACATCTCCCTAGAGGACATACAAATGGCCAACAAACTTATGAAAGGATGCTCAACATCACTAGCTATTAGGGAAATGCAAATCAAACTCACAATAAGATACCATCTTACATCTGTTAGAATCACTGTTATCAACAGGATGAGTAATGACAAGTGTTGGAGAGGAAGTGGAGAAAAAGGAACCCTCCTACGCTGCTGGTGGGACTGCAAATTGGTACAGCCACTGTGGAAAACAGTATGGAGGTTCCTCAAAAAACTAAGAATTGATCTATCATATGATCCAGCAATCCCTCTACTGGATATTTACCCCATAGATTTGAAAACTCATATCTGAAAAGATATTTGCACACCAATGTTAGTAGCAGCATTATTCACAGTGGCCAGGACATAGAAGCAACCAAAGTGTCCTACGATAGATGATTGGCTAAAGAAGCTGTGGTATATATATATACATTGGAATATTATTCAGCTATAAGAAGAGATGAAATACTGCCATTTTGCAACAACACGGATGGACCTCTAGATACTCATGCTAAGCAAAATAAACCAGACAGAAAAAGTTGAAAACCACATGATATCACTTATATGTGAGATATAAACCTAAAAGCAACAGATGAACAGGACAAACGAAAATTCGTGGACATAGACAATAGACTAGTGGCTACCAGAGGGTAGGGAAGGAGGGAGGAGGGAGAGGGAGAGGGTGGAGGTAGATGGGGTAAAAGGGTCAAGTATGTGGTGACAGAAAGAAATCTAACTTGGATGGTGCAATATGTATGTGCCTGACTACTGAATACTCTTCTTTTAAACCAATAGAAATGCACTTAAATATTTCCTTTCTCTTTGATTATAGAAAAATAGAATGGGTATAGAATAATATTCAGGTAAAACAACTATTCTTCTTCAATAGTGATTCAGAAAACATTAAGATAAACTATTATTTATAAAGGTGCCATGGGCCTTCTGCTGGCTCGCAAGAGAGGTTGCTCTGCTCAGATTTTAAGTGTTAATGGCTATTGAGAAAATTATGTGGAGGCCTGGCCTGCAAAGAGACAGCTGCTCCAGTGAGTCCTAGGAGCCTTGCAACAGTGGAGGAAAGGAGAATTCTACAACTTTTTTTTTAATGACATTTCCATTGAACAAACTCTGTTCTGGGGAAGGTTAAATAAATAATAAAAAAAAA
>NW_011894900.1:0-1707 GCF_000151845.1 Pteropus vampyrus | reverse complement strand
TTTTTTCCCTTTTCTTTCTTTTCTTCTTTCCTTCCCTTCCTCCCCCTCTTCCTCCCTCCCTTCATTTCTTCCTCCCTCTGTTCCTCAGTGTCTATCTTTCTGTCTCTGTATGTAGCTGGTTTCTGTCTGTCTTTATCTCTCTCTCACTCTTTTCCCTTTCTCATTAACTCTTGCACATTAAGATGCCAATTTTAAAAACTTTTCCCAGACAACATGAAAAAATGAAAAAATATATATATTTTTA
Organism: Pteropus vampyrus; assembly: GCF_000151845.1. Classification (NCBI taxonomy): domain Eukaryota; kingdom Metazoa; phylum Chordata; class Mammalia; order Chiroptera; family Pteropodidae; genus Pteropus; species Pteropus vampyrus. The sequence continues at coordinate 1,463 of NW_011894900.1, read as the reverse complement.
CCTATAGTTGTTACTTACTAAGAATCACAAGACAAGCAACACTTTTTTGTGCCCAGGAGAAAACAGCTAATCTTTTTGAAAGAGCCAACTTTTTAAAAATAATAATTTTCACTTTTGTGGTATTCCTGTACAATTTACAAAGGCCTCTCACATACCTAATCTTATTTAATCCTCACAGATATTGTTATCATCTCCACATTATAGATGAGAAAAACTTAGGGACCTGGGGAGAACTAAATGAAGTAATTTATCTGAAGTGCCTTAGCAAGAGCCTGGAACGTGGTAGGTGTCCCTGAATTTCCTTTGTCTTTCCTTAGGTAACATGTCCAGTCTCAGTCAACAATCTTATTACTCCAAAGTACGAACTCTTTTTACATTAAACCATAGTCGCTAGGATAGAGCTGTTGGTGGAGTGGTACGTTTTGGAATTGATGAGAGAGGAGGCGGGCTATATGGTTACTACTCTATTTCCTGTGTCTGATGTCAGAGATCATTTCTTTGTAGATATAGTGGGCAAAAGCTCTAGGAAATGGAAATTTGCTAGGATAGAGAAAATGCACTCTTCTGCTTTTCATTTGTTTGTAAACTCGAAATTCCAGGACACATCTGTAGGAAGGGATTGTTTCTTGTTTTATTTGCTTTTTCCCACCTCTGTTCATTTATCTTAGATGAACTGCTATGCAGAAAACACAGTAAACTACCCTGCCCTTCAGGGCCCTGAATTTGAGGCACACTTGGGGATATGAGAGCCACACGCACAAATGCGCTATAAGCGGTGGCGCAGAAGAGAGAGCGCCAAGCGGTCATTTTTGTTGGAATGCTTCACGGAACAGATGTGCTTTTATGAGGTTTCTGAAGTTTGTTATTATAAATCTAAACTGTTGTTCTGAGGATTCTTTTCTTCTCTGTACATTTTAATATCTGCATGTGTATTTGGTGCTTATGAAAGGCAAGGACAGTTCTCATTAGAACTGGGCATCTCAGAGCAGTGTAAACTTCCCTTATCATGCTCTCCATAAGTCCTCACTCTAACTATTCGGACTGTTTGGCTTGGGGAATAGATTTGGCAGTAATCTGTGACCACACCTGAGGTATATTGTTCAGGGAAGGTCATGCTGCAAAAACAGATTAACTGCCAGATCTCCTAATATATCCAAGGTTGATTTCTTGCTCACACATTCTAATGTAGGTGGTAGGGGTGCAGGAAGTGGGGAGGGCAGAGGCACTCTCCTCCACATGGTCACTCAGGATGCAGGCTGACAGAGGCATCGATATTGCCACAAACAGTTTGCTAGAGCAAGAAAAGAAAGAACCTGGAGAATCACAAAGGGAATTTCTATTACCATAGCTCAGAAATGACACATGTCATTCCTACCCAAATTTCATTGGCCAGAACTAGTCACATGGCCTTGCCTACCTGTGAAGGGACTGAGAAACATAGTTTTCCATAAGCCAGGAAGGAG
>NW_011894899.1:3986-4689 GCF_000151845.1 Pteropus vampyrus | reverse complement strand
GCGTAGCAGACTCCTACCTTGTATAACCCAGCTTCAACAATTTTATTTATCCCACCTTTTTTTTAGCCTATTTTAAAATAAGTCCTAGATATCATATCACATAAATATTTTAAGGTGCATGGTGACAGATAAGGAAGGATACCTTAAAAAAAACAAGCTATGTACCATTAATCACATTAACAATATTTCTTGATATCTAAATCCAGTCCATATATGATTTTCTCAGATTGTCTTAAAAGTGTCTCTTTACAAAAGTTTGAATCAGAATCAAAATGAGGTTTGTGGATTGCATTTGATTGATATGTTTAAGTCTCTGTTAGTATTATCAGTTCCCCCTTTTAAAAAAAATTGAGAAAATGGAATTATTTGTCCACAGAACGTCCCATATTCTGGGTTCAGCAGGGAGCATCCTTATGGTGTCAACGTGTTCATCTCCCCACATTTTCTATAATTAGTGGTGAGATCCGGAAGCTTCACTAGATTCAGATTCTCGCCTCTCTCTCCCAGAATACTTAATAGTGGCATGGTATACGTCCTGTTAAATACATCAGTCACATGGGCGGGCAGCACTGTCTGGTCGTCCAATTTTTTATGTTGAAATTCATCAGTCCTGTTGCTGTGAGGTTGATTCATCCATTAGAAAAGTTCTGTTGGTCTTTCAAGTAGCATTTTTTAAATTAATTTTTTTCCAATTACAGTTGAC
>NW_011894899.1:0-911 GCF_000151845.1 Pteropus vampyrus | reverse complement strand
TATTATTTCCTTATTCGCTCAATCCTAGACTACACCAAAGTAGTTTCATAATTGCTAACCCATACTACTGTGAAAAAACAATCTTTCTAACTAGAGCTCAGTATTTCTTTAAAGATTCACCGCCAACATTACAAAAATACCTATGTACGAGATGAGGCATGCACTAATCTTTGTAATTGACTTTTCGTCTAGTCTGACAGTGCACCGCCATTTTTCCTATAGTGTAGTTTTATTAATTATTTGAAATACAATTCACTGTCTCGAAATGCCTTAATAATTTTATCCCGCGTTTGTCTTTTACAAGCGAGGCCTGGTGGAGTGATGGCACATGCGTCAGGGCCGCGGCGCCTTGGCTGACACGTGGTTCTGCCCTCCCAGAGGAGGTTCTCAGCTGCCCACTCCCGCCCGTTTTCCCTCTCATCCACCGAGATGGATTCAGACCAAAATTCCATCTATCACTTGCCTTCTGTAAGCTCTCCCTTTGCTTAATGCAGTGGCATTTGGGAGTGTCCAGAGAGGAGTGTCAATACAGCACCAGTGCCCAGTGGTCCCTGAAGATACATGTATCTCCCTTCCCTGGGGCACAGCTACTATGGCCTGCAGCTGCTGGCAGCTTTGGGAAGATTGGCCGTTTATTTTCGCAGCCATCTTGTAGAGTCCTTTCTCACCCATACATTGCCTCCCTTGCTATCAAGAGATTCTAGGTCTGGGAAACAGGTGGGAGGGAGGTTGGATGCTCTGTCGCAGTTAAGTGCAGATTTCTGCTCACCTGTTCATCTTTGTGTAGCTGCCCATCTATTTTATTTCTAAGGGTCAAACATTTTTGTGGTCACTTTGTCTTTGCCATCTATTGCAGTGTTTGCATCCACCTTATTCCCATTGAAACCAGTCATCCCATCGTCATCAACCCA
>NW_011894898.1:3112-5632 GCF_000151845.1 Pteropus vampyrus | reverse complement strand
AGCATATAGTCGTAGAGCTGGATGTGAGCAAATCAAAAGTAAACAGGGTTCCATGAGAGTGAAAACACAGGGAACTGATCCCATGTGGGGACATGATATTTGAGCTAAAAGCTGAACAACAATTAGAAATGAGGAAGGGGTAGAGTGGGGAGGCTATCACGAAAGGCACAACATAAGCACAGGCCTAGGTTGGAGGGAGCATAGCACATTCAACAAAAGAAGGCCTGTGTGGCTGACGCATTGTAGGAAGTGGGAGAGGACAGGCAGGTGAGCCTAGAGAATGAAGAGGGGGCCACGCTTTTTTAAAACTTGAGTCCTTAACCTGAGAATAACAGGAAGTCCCTGAATGGTCTCAGTCAGGGAAATTGCATGATCTGATTTGCATTTTCAGAAGCTCACTCTGGCTGCTCTGTACAGAAGGGACTGAAGGAGGACCAGGAGATGAGAAGCCTGTGAGGAGGACACTGCAGTTCCCCAGACAAGAGTATGTAGCTCACTCTAGGGTGTTTTCAGTGGAGATGGAGGAGAAGAAAGAAGAGCAAGTAGACTGACTGCGTAGCAAAGCAATGGAATAAATAAAATGCCTCTGGAGCCTCTGAAAAAATAAAATGCCTCTGGAGCCCTATTGACTTTGCATTTCATTTTCCAGATTAGCTTTTATTTTCTTTGCTGCAATGCATATTTTGCCCCAATTTACATCCACTTCACCCCACCCTCTCAGACCATATTACTTTGGTACTTAGCTGCCATAATTTGCATTCCATTTCTCCAAAAGACTTGGAAATGAGGTACCACAGGTGTCCTCTGATCGGCTAAGCACACTCTCAGAGTGGGTACCACCCCGAAGCCCTTTGCTGACCTTCAGAGGGGATGAGTCAGCTGGATTCTGGAGATGAGAGACTTTACTAAATTTAAAACAATAATAATTTTTACTGGTGATACTTCCTACAGTGGCCGATATTACAGATCACAAGGCACCATGGTTGACCTGTTAACTTCTCTTAATCAATGAACCCTGGTGCGAGTTTACCTAGTCTTTATGAAATGTTTCCATCACAATGGAGGAAAAATCCTCAAGATTTCACTTGTTAAGACAATTACAAAAAGCCAAATTATTTCTCCCTATTCATAATTTTCTATTTTATTTGCACTAAAACTAACCTTGTTGAGGACTTTCTGAAAACCACAAAATTGTGTAATACATTGTGACACCCTTCATTCACTCCATTACATCAATCTGTGAAGAGCAAATACCAAACTGGGGAAAAATAGCACTCAGATATAAGGAAAAAAAAATAGATGGAAAACCAAATACACTATAACAAACTCAATAACCAGGAAATGTTGAAGGGCTAAAACTATCGTTGATTCATAGATGACGGATAATTTTATGTACTCGTGCACTCTGCATTCAAAAATCGTTGACATCTAATTCTTATATGATTTATATTGATGGCAACATCGAGATCCACCAGAGTTTCTTGAATGGGGATCAAATGTGCCCTGAAAGTTGTGAGGTTGTGTTTAGAGGGAGAAGGAAGCTCTAAGTAAAGGAATTACAGGAAGTGGGCTGAGCATGGAAATGATTATTTCAATTCAGTCTGAACTGTTTTTATTGATTTATGTATTCATTTGAGGCATAAAAGCTAATTATTTCAACTGAATAAAGAGATGTCTGGCTAAAAATATTAACAACAACCAAAAACATCACCACAAAGTTGCTAACCCAGCTCTCTCAGGAATTTCCACTTCCAGCCACATAGTAGCTAAGAAGATTCACTTTCCTGCTGAGGACAACTAGAAATGCAAAATAAAAAAAAAAACTGCCTTGAAAGCATGGTCCAGCGGCCAAATAAGTCAAAACTCAGACTAGATCCAAAAGAGATGCTCATTGAGGGAAGCCCACCTTGCTGTATTTCACTTTTCCTCCCAGGGACGTGCTCATCCTTTGTTTTGAAAGAGAAACTGAGATGTCACATAAAAGTTAGCTGTTGAGTGGAAGATAATTCTTCAGAGTCTGCAGCAATCCCATAAAGTTGTGAGAAGCAAAGACTGGAGTCCAAGATAGCCAAGGAAGCAAACACTTTTGGAACTAAAGTCCCATAGAGAAGGTAGATTCAAAGCCTGGCTCTTTATCACCAGTTTTCTCCCAAGATCTTTGTCTATTAAGTTACACATAGCAATAGTAAAAAAAAGCAAATTGAAAGCATAAAAGAAGCCAAAGCAAAGTTTACAGCCATCTGATGTTGCTGGACAAAGAAAAATTGGAATAAATGTTTCACAAATGAGATTGGACACTAAATAACATATCTGGCCATCTGCTGGGATCCATGGAAGACTCTATCATAGAACCAGGGTACAAGAAAGGTAGATAATACCTTAGAAAGACTATGAACTAGCCTCAATTCACTTCAATTCTTGATGGACTGAAATGGTTTGCCTCTCTGCGCCCTTCAGAGGACAGGGTGACTTCTCTCTGGAGGGAGGAAACATTCTACTGATGCTATGGTCTGAATATTT
>NW_011894898.1:0-532 GCF_000151845.1 Pteropus vampyrus | reverse complement strand
TTAAACTTTAGCAAAGGAGTAATAGAAGAGAACTAAAATAATCTAATAAAAGTATCTGCAGAGAATCTAGAACAAACAATATAAGTAATGGTAAAATATTTACATTTTCTCAGTGGGATCTACAAGTTACAAAAATATCTATTACCACAATACTGCAGTGAAATAATGTGAGGGAAAAACAAGATATAGATTGAGAAAGAAGAAATACAACTGTCATAATTCACAGACAGCATAATTGTGTACATAAAACATTCAAAAGGACACAAACTTTTGGAATTAGTAAACGAATTTATCAAGGTCAATGGATATAAAATCAATATATTAAAATATTGTTTATATTACAAACACAGATATTTAGGTCCAGAAAGGCACCCAAGTCCATTGAGACACTTTCAAAATTAAAAAAAGTGTGACTCTCAGCCCAGTGCTCTGAGTTCTTTTACAAGTACGCATCAGCAAGGAGCCATTTGTTTGAGGGACATAAGCTACAGAAATTCTTTTGAGCCCAGTTCCTCTCTAATCAAAGTGAGGC
>NW_011894897.1:2861-4226 GCF_000151845.1 Pteropus vampyrus | reverse complement strand
CAGGGCTCCCACGGAAATGGCTGTCTACAGCTGGTGCAAATCGATCTATCCCTGGATAATTGTCAGAGCTGCAGACCAAATTGTTGGAAAGAAACTGTTCTTTAATTTCGGAGTTCGGGGTCATCTGCATATTGTCTATGCGTATTCCCGCTGTATGTGAGCAGATATTGGTGGTGGCCTACCTTATCTGGGCCATCGGGAATGTCCTGCCACCCCAGGGGGCCGGCGCTGCTGACAGTCACCCCAAAGGGACTTGCAGCCACATCCACTCCTCTTTGGCATTTGTGCAATACTTCAAAGACTCGGCTCATCTGCGTGAGACTTTATGGACTCGATGTTCACGGCGGTACTAATTCGTGTTTTGAAAATGAGGTTTTGGGGATCTGTTGAAATTGAGGAATTTGCTTCACTTAGGTTGTTTTCTTGGAATGACAGAGCCGTCACCTCGGCCCTGATATTGTCTTGGCTTCTCTGGGGCCTGCCAGTCCATCTCTCCGGGGCGTGCTGAGCTGGACACCGGTTACTGGGGTGACCTGTTTTGTCGTTCTGAGCACCTACTATGTACAGAGCAGCGTTTCAGACTCTGGGGGGCAGGAGCAGATAAGACAGACACCACCTCTGCCCACCCGGGATTTATAACCCACTGAGAGATAGAAAACAAGCAAACAAACGATCACATAAACAAATACCGATTGGGGGTACGCACACCGAAGGAAACAATACAAGGAATTGTAAGGGAAAAGATGGGGTCACTTGTATAGGGGGCCCCTGGAAGGGAGTGGCAAGAAAGCAGAGGCTTTCAGCCCTTAGCCCTTTCTGCTAAGTTCTCAGGGGTGGCCCCTGTTTCTCTTGGTGAGGTGCAGGGGGCAGGAGAGGGCCCAGCTGGCCGGTGCGGACATGTGAGCGCCTGGGACGTGGCGTGGGCTTCGAGGTTGGGCTGAACCCCGCCGAGCCTGGTGCCCGACCAGCCTGTGACTTGCCTCCCTCCCTCACTCCTCCCTCCCTCCCCATCCCTCTTTCACCAAGCCTCGCTGAGGACCTGCCTGCTCCCGGCGGGACGCTGCCAGGTGCTGGTCATGCTGTCGCGGAGACGTGGTCCTCCATCTCCATAGAACACAGCAGTCTAGGTCGCGAGACGGCTCCGTGCTCATCACCTGCGCACAGGGGAACAGCTGGGGCAACTTGTGGGAATCGCAGAGGAAGTTGCGGCTGGAAACATCCGAGGAGCATCCCCGATGGTGGTGGCACCTGATCTGGGCCTTGAAAACTGAGTTGGATTTTACTAGAAGGAACTCTGGGAAGGAGGACATGGCCCACAAAGGTGACGCTGCGGGCGAACGCAGCGGGGCACGTGCCTGGGGTAAG
>NW_011894897.1:0-343 GCF_000151845.1 Pteropus vampyrus | reverse complement strand
AAACGCAGGCATCCTGGTGATTCCAACAGGCCTCAGGTAAAGTGGTAAACCGCCCCCACCAGCGCGCAGGCCCTAATTGTCTCCTGGCACCAGTCCGTGGAGCACTTAGAGATGTGTTTGCAACTCCTGAGGGACCCTCCTCCCTCTTCCATTCCCACTGAGGCCACGCAGGTGCACCAGGGCCCCACCGCCGGAGAAGCCCCGAGGCCCAGCAGCCACACCTCAAGCCTGCACTCCTGCCGCCTGCCTTCCCCATCGCCATCCCATCGCCATCCCCGGCAGAGAGGGCGCACGCGTCTTCTTCCGTTGATTGGAAGCGGAAGTCGGTGGAGTCCCGGCCGCC
>NW_011894896.1:3040-5691 GCF_000151845.1 Pteropus vampyrus | reverse complement strand
AGCTAGTGGATGCCAATGGCATGTTCCACACCCTGACCCGTGATCCTTTCAGGAACCATTCACCAGCACTGATTTTCCTGCTTTCACCAAACTCATTCCTCTTCCACAAACAGATATGAGAAGATGACCAGTGGGATGTACCTGGGGGAGATCGTGCGGCAGATCCTGATCGACCTGACCAAGCAGGGTCTCCTCTTTCGCGGGCAGATTTCAGAGCGTCTCCGGACCAGGGGCATCTTTGAAACCAAGTTCCTATCCCAAATTGAAAGGTGATATGTAATCATGTTCACCTGCTCAGTGTGAGAGGCCCTGATTTGGACGTGCCGTGGTCTTGCTAGGGCTGGGCAGAGTTGGGCCAAGATCAGGCAGAGGCTTACCTCCTGGGGTTGCCCCCTCTCTCCAGCTGCATCAGGACCACAGCCCAAGGGTATGCACACAGGTGAGGGGCCAGCAGCCTGTCTGGGCCTCAAGGTCCCTAAGCTGTTACTACACAGGAGTTAGCTTAGGCTAGAAAACGATTGCCTTTTCTTCCTGAAAAGAAAATGTATCCATAATACGAAAAAAAATGGTCTTTTTAAAAAATCACTCATATGCTCACTACTAAATACAGCTGTTTTCATTTTTGCATATTATAGTCCCTTTTAAGTTCTTGAATGTTTATAAACATACTTTCGTGATTGCGATTACATTACTCATATCATTCTATATATTTTTTTATTCAGTGTTTGTTCATGGAAATTTTCACTTATAATTCTGGTTCTTATTTTTTATTATGAAAAGTTTTAGACATATGAAAAAATAGAATAGTAAAATGAACCCAATGTTGTCATCACCACCTTCAATAATGACCACTCATGGCCGAAGTCTATATAGTCCTACTTTTTCCATTCCCAAGGTGGCTTAATTTGAAAGAAATTTTATGGCAATTCAATGATAAATATTTCAAAATATATTTCTAAAATACGAGTTATTTAAAAAATATGTAACCGTAGTACCATCATCATGCCTGAAATAGCTAATGATAAACCTTATCTCAAAATATCTTGTCAGTGTTCCCATTGCCCAAGATGTCTAAAAATAATGGTTTTTACAGTTCTGTTTGCATCATTATCCAAACAAGGTCCATTTATTGCATTTGGTTGATATGTTTGTTAAATCTCTTTTAATCAATAGAATTTCCATGACTCTCTTTTTCTCCCTTGTAATATATTTGATGAAGAAACTATCCATTTATTCTGAGTTTCTTATATTCTAAATTTTGCTGATTGCAGCACTTAGCATTTTCTTCTGTCCCTTATATTTCTTGCAAACTCATAGTTAGACCCAGATGCATGATTAGATTTCGTGTTGCATTTTGGACAAGAATATTTCACAGGTGACATTGGGTTGTCTATCTGTCTCTCTTTTACGATGTTAGCTGTCATTGATGCTCCTTGTCTAGATCTATAATTTCACTAGAGATTGTAAGATGATGATAATTTAATGCTATCATTCCTTCCGCATTTATTAACTGAAATACTTCTAGAAAGAGAAACTTCCCCATATCAACTCTTCGGTGTAATTATCATTTTAAATGGCTGCATTATGTTATGTTATGTTTCTATACTATAATTTACTAAATTTCCCCTTTGGTGTAGGATATCTACCTTGTAATTTATGGATTTCTGCAATTCTGAGCAACACCATAATTATTCTTTTTGTACATAGTAATTTGCATCTTGCGAATTATTTCCTTAGGAGTATAAGCATTTGGTTAAAAGAAGCATTTCCCTATAGACACACCTTTTTTAGAAAGGTAGTTCCAGTCTCCACCACCACCAGTTATGTACAAATGTCAGCTTCACTGCTTTTCATATCAGCACTGGATGTTTGGAATTTCTCTCAACTTGCCTTCATTCATTTAATTTTCCTGGTCTTTATGGCTAGGTGCCAGCAAACCAAAAATCACTTTGGGGGGAAAAAAAACCCTCTATAAATGAGAGCAGTGTACTTAATGAGGGAAATCAGATGGACTGTTGCAGAGCAGTTCTTGTTGTCTAAGGAGATGTAGAATCAGTAGCAGCAGCAACAGTTTTGTGTTTTTGAAGTGTTGATTAGCAAATGTTCAGTACCCTTTTTTGGTCTGGTCTTCAAGCCATAAAATTTGAAAGTTGCAAGTTAAAAGTCATCATGTTTGGCAGCTAGAGGGGTCCTCTTGCTGTGTGCGTAGGGGGGAATAGCTTCTCCCTCGTGTGCCAGAGATAAGCAGATTGTCTTATCTTTGCCCCCTTTTTTTTGACCTGAATACAAAGAAAGTTGTTCCTGGACAAAGCAAGTTGGCAGGACCTATATGCCTCCAGAAATATTTGCTTCTGCCACACAAAATATGTCTGCTTTGGATTCTTTGATTTCTACAGGCATTAAAAAAAAAAAATTATGGAGTAAAAAGAAAATCATATCCGTCTAGTGTCAATGAGGAGATGGTAGGTGCTATGTTGGCTGCGGGCCATTTCAAAGTGTGTTGTTGAATGAATGAGACAGTGATTCTCAGGGGAAGAATCCTGGATTTACAGTCTCAGAGCCTGAGCTTAAGATTCATCTCTGCCATTTAACTCATTTGTCCTGTGTGACCTGAGGCAGGTAGCTTCACCTCTCTGGACCCCAGTTTCCTT
>NW_011894896.1:0-1435 GCF_000151845.1 Pteropus vampyrus | reverse complement strand
CAGGGACTTGAGCACTTGAAGATCACTGTGGGCGTGGATGGTACCCTGTACAAGCTGCACCCTCAGTGAGTGCCTGAGAAGGGAGGGTTTGGGAGGGTGCTGAGGCTGGGTGTGGACCCAGTTGAATCTGAGAGACAAGGTTGAACCCTGGTGGCTCTGCTTTCTAGTGGTATGATGTAGGAGTATTCATCTTTTCTGAACCCCGGCTTCTTTGTCTGTAAAAGGCAGGCAGTAATAATCTCTACCTCATAGAGCTTCATGAGAATAATGTGGATTGATACATTTAAAGTACTTCACATAGTGCTCAGTAAATAAAAGTGATGATTTTTAATAAATTTTCTTCCAACATCACAGGGGAGTGATGAGAACGAATACTTTGTATGACATAGAGCATTGTCAATTGCAAGCTAGTTATAATTTTCTTAGCTCAGAATAAGTGGACAGAGGATTAAGGGCCTGTCAGGCAATGTGGGTTTGAATCCTGGCTCCACCACTTGGAACCTGGGAGGCCTAGGGCAAGTTTCTTACCCTCTTTGAGCCCCACTTCTTTATCTGTAAAATGAGGACAAAAATCATACCTGCCTTAATGATTGTTGTGAGGATTAAGTTAAATAGTGTGTATAGCGTGCATAGCATATCACAAAAAGTACAGTGATGAAAACTATTATTTTTATTTTGATGTTTTACATTTTGATTTGGTGAAGAGGAAAAGTATTAACATGTTTGTTTGTACAAATTTCCAATTATGTTGAAATGTATACAATGAACATATTATTGTAATCCTCGATCCTTAGCCCTTCCTATGATGCTAATTGTCCAAAATAATTGATGAGTATCTTCTCTTGGTTTTCTCCTTGAGGTTACATATTTTTGTTGTGGTTCCTACAAGCCTCTTCATTGAACTAAGACTCAACCAAGGAACAAAACCACATGATCATTTCGATAGGTGCAGACAAAGCATTTAATAAAATATAACACCTTTTAAGATAAGCATACTCAATAAATCAGGAATAAGGGAGCTTCCTCAACCTGATAAAGAACATCTGTGAAAACCAACAGATGATATCATATTTACTGGTGAAAGACTGGATGCTTTTCTCTTAAAATCAAGAACAAGATGTCCATACTCGCCACTGCTATTCAACATTGTACAGCTTCTAACACTGCCTCCAGATGGTTGTGTGATTTACATTTCTCAGTCAAATCTTGATCTAAGGAGAGGTGTGTAGGAACCAGATCCAAAATATATGACCTCAAGGGGAAAATCAAGGGGAAATCTAGCCAGGGAAGTTAGGCAAGTAAAAGAAGTGGAAGGCATCTGTATTGGAAAGGCAAAAGTAAAACTGCCTTTGTTTGCAGATCACATGATTTGGTATATAGAAAATCCTAAGGAATACACACACACACACACACACACACACACACACACACACAC
>NW_011894895.1:4419-4796 GCF_000151845.1 Pteropus vampyrus | reverse complement strand
CTTAATAAATCTAATTATCTTGTATGTGGGGAATCCTAAAGTACAGGGACCAAGTAGGCGCTCTTCTTCCCAGTTCTAAAGGGAATCCTGGAAAAGAATGCATCTGGAAATAAATTGCTATAGAAAACAGAGGAAAATTTGAGAAAATGTCTGCTTTGAGTTTTCAATAAAACATGAGAATCCCCACAAAATGATAGAGCCTGCTGAAATACAGAATACAAAGAACTAAAATCCAGTGACGGAAATGAAATCTTCATTGAAGGCAGAAGAGCAGAATCCCACTGCAGAAAAGTCAATTAAGGCTGTAGTTGCACCTTTGAAAATTTCCCCCAAATGCAGAGCAGAAAGACATATGGAAAACAATGAGACAAGAGGAT
>NW_011894895.1:0-2237 GCF_000151845.1 Pteropus vampyrus | reverse complement strand
GTGCATGTGTGTGCATGCATGTAGAAATTTACCAACAAGGAGTTATTTATATAGAACACTCTGTTAGATAATGTGCTTTGCTTCACTTAACCTTACATAGTGGCCATAATTCTATGCCACTGATTATTCTACAACAGTGGCTCTGCATTGGAACCCCGGCCCCCTTGCCCCGGGTGGGGGTGGGGTGGGGAGCCTAAATATAGACGTGAGGGTTCCGCCCTTACTTGAGTTTAATTGGTCTGGGTTGGGCTTGTGCTGTGGGACTTTTAGGCTCCCCAGGTGGTTTCAACGTGCAGCCAAGTGTGCGAGCCCCGGGCTGCAGCTTCATTTTTCAGCAGTGGCCTTGCTTTCTATTTGCTGAAGGGACGCACTGTCATTCGATCAAATCTCCTTTTCTTGGCCCCACTTTTTCACCAGGATAAACCAGGAGTTAGCACATTTTTTTTTTTTTTTCTGTAAAAGGCCAGATAATATATATTTTAGCCTTAATGAGACATAAAGTCTCATCATTACCTTTTGCCTGGTCAGTCGCAGTAGCTTCCGGCCTGGCTTCCCCATGGTCGCAAGAGTGATCATTTTCCTTTTTTTTCCCCCCCCCAAAAAATATTATTTTACTTCCTATAAAAGCTATACATGATCATTGTCAAAATTTAGAAAATACCAAAGAGATTTTTTTTTTTAATCCAGGGGAATGTAAATATGTCCCCATTGAAAGTCCGTTGTGTCCTGGTGCCTACCTACTCTTTAGCCTTCTCCGCTGACACTCCTCCTCACTGCCTCCCACCCCTGGGTCTCTGTGACGACAGCCACGTGCTCCTCCAGGCCTCTGAGCTATAGCAGATGCGTTTTCCTCTCCAGATCGCTCTTCCTGCCCTTCTTGTCTGAATTCTCCTCAGTTTCTCCCCGCTGCTGTTTCTCCAGCACATCACACACACCTGAAAGTGGCTGGGATCACTGTGCCCAGGACAAGGGGAGAGGGACGCTGACCCACGCAGGATGCTGTTGGGTTCTTCTGCTTGACCCGGAAGCAGCCCTGATCCTAACCCTCACCTCTCTGCAGTCTCAAATATTCCCCATAGTGTCTGAGCTAAATAGGGAACCACCGACTCCTCCAAGCCTTGTGATTAGGGGTTGGCATCTTGCTACCTTCTTCTGTTGTGATGACTGGCAGCAAGGCTGATGCACAAATGGCTAACCCAGAAGGATCTTCCTCTTCCTTTTCCTTCCTTCAGGCTTGTTCTTTCAACTCAGGAAGCCAGATGCTTCGGAGTTTAATTACATGCTGCAGTTGGAAGCACAGAATGTCGGAGCCGAAAAGGAAGAACCTTGTTATAAATAACAGCTACCAGCATTTAGTGAACACTTACTTTGTGCCAGGCACAGTGCCAGGCACATTTCTAGGCATTACCTCATTTAACCTTCTCAATAATTCCAGGAGGCAGACACCATCACCATCCCTGTTCTGCAGGGAAGGAAACTGAGGGTGAAGGAAGGTTACAGGGCATTTCCCAAATTGTGCTGAGTGGTACATGGTGGCAAAAAAATATCGATGTTAGGAAAAAAAGAGTTTCATTGTTAAACGCTGCATCCTGCATCCCCCCGCCCCCGCCCCAGGGAAATTCACAATGCACGCCAACATACTAAATGCCCTGAGGAGTCCTGTAGTAAAGGTATCTGTTTAAAACAGTCAGCGTCACTTCTGTTGCAGGTCTCACCAAACTGTTGATCACAAAAGCAAAGTTTGGGGAATGTAGATATTACTCATGCTTCGCATTTTATGGAGGGAGTAAGGGAGGTCCAGGCAGTGCTTCAGGTGCAGACCAGGCACAGATCTTGAGCCCCGTGCCCTCTGTACCCCACAGAAAACATACAGCAGAGGAAGGCAAACTATGGCCCACTTAGCCCACTATCTGTTTTTGTAAATAAAGTTTTATTGAAAATTATCTGATCTAGCTGCCTGCTTTACATATGAGCCAGCTAAGGCCCAGCGAGGAGGGCTGACTTGTCCAAGGTCAACGGCCAATTAGGGGCAGAGGCAGAAATAGATCCCAGCTCTTTAAAACCCAGGATTCTCCAAAACACAAATCAGACAGTTGGCGGGAGGTAGGGTATAAAGTTCCATGATACCTGTGATACATGTTCAAGGCATTTCACCTGCTGCTTTGGGTAAAGTCCCCCTGGCCTGAACTTCCTGGGGACCTCCTCTGCTCTCCACCTGTGTCTCCTAGAGGGCCAAA
>NW_011894894.1:2462-3284 GCF_000151845.1 Pteropus vampyrus | reverse complement strand
GGTTAAATCATACCTCGTCATGAACTTGTAACTTCTGTCCCCCATTTCTACAGATAGAGCGTATAGCTAGAAAGCATTTTGAGAATTAGAAGAAACTTGCTGTTATGTGGCTGGTGAGAGAGAGAGAGACAGAGAGAGAGAGAGAGAGAGAGGGAGAGAGACAGGCCACCCCCACATATCCTGTCTCTAACAAAAGCCCCCTACATCCCCCACCTGACAGGACTTTACGGGTAGTAATAAATAAGGCTGAATTATTGATGATGAGAACTGCTAATATTATTATGACCTCAATTAAGTGCTTTTTTCAGACACATTAGCAACAAAGGGTCTTCCCTCTCCCGGTTGCTGTTTTTCTCCCCCAGGCCCCACTTTACATTAAAATCTAATTGATCAAATCTACTTGCCATTCGCACAAGAGCGATCACCCTAATGGGTCATCTATCAGCAGGGGCCCCGCATCAGGCTATTAACACCTTTTGTTGCTGGCCCCAGTTCGGAACCAGAAAGGAGGGGCCTCCAGTCTGGAAGGATCGTGTGTGAGGTCTGAGTGTGCACCTTTTAATTGCTTCTTTAACACCCTCGCAAGACACATAAGACCGTTCTTGCTTCCGAGGAAGCCCCGCCAGGACTCCGGGAATTACCAAGACGGCACCCCCCTTACTGGGACAGAAGGTGTTGTGGGGGGGGGGGGCTTGGCCGGCTCCACTTCTGCTCAGGGCACCTCGCCATCTCTCCCTCTCTGCTGGCCTTCCTGTGGCCTGCTCCAGAGAGCCTCGACGTCCTGTCTTGACGGAACCTGGTACTCAGGGGTAGATGCGAAGG
>NW_011894894.1:0-1099 GCF_000151845.1 Pteropus vampyrus | reverse complement strand
TCTGTGTATCGTGGGCTGGATCGTCAGGGACAGAGCAAGAGGAGGCACGTGTTGGACCAGGAATAATTTCAAACCAAGAGACAACAGCAGCGAAAACATGGCGACACCACCTTAATGGCGATGAGACCCTGCTAATCCGGTGCCTGGGACAAGGTGAGGTCATCGTTTCCTGTGCCTCTTTTGAAGAAACCAGAGTTTCCGTAGATTGGCACCAAAGGGTGGCCCGGAGGGGGCCTGGAGGAGAGGCTTCAGCTGCAACCCCCACCCCAGCCACTGGTTGCTCCCAAAGCCACTTCGGGCAGATGCCCTAGTGCCCTCTTCCAATGAATCTGTCACTGCTCACGTTTAGAAATTCTAGGGTCTCTGAGAGACACAGGCATTTGCCCAGCCCCAATATAGAAAACCATTAAAGATTAAAAAAGAAAAAAAAAAAACATCACTGGCGAGAGGGGTGTCGGAAATATGGACGTGAGGTGACTTGTATCAGAACATGCAAAACGAGCCAGCGTGCTGGGGAAGCCTTTCTAAGATGCTTAGCTCTGAAAACTTGACTGGGAGCTAGACGGCTGGATTGGACGGGAAGCTGGTTTATGAGGCAAGAATGTACCTACCGTGGGTCAGGCAGGGACGGTGCCACACGCACACACATCGCACCGTTGGTGTCTAGGGATCGGGGGCTGCCGTGTCCACTTGGCTTCAGGGCACACACGCACACTGGCCAGGTCAGCAGCCTGGCGCCTCAGGCTGATCCGACAGTCGGGCCCCATTTCTCGAGCGGCAAGTCAGCTTCATTAGGTCTTGTGAAAAGGGGAGCCCGTCACGCACCCGCCATAACAACTTCTAACGTTTACTGAGCGCTTGCTCTGGGCCGCACACCACTGGAAGCAATTGGTGTGTTCTGGAGGGTTCGATTCTCTCAACGACCCAGGTGACGCCCATGTTTCGCAGGTGAGGCGATCTCAGCTCGAAGCGGTGAAGGTGGCAGAGGCTGGATTTGACTCCGACTCGAGTCGGGGTGTGCGACCCCAAGGCTGTTTTGCCTTTGAGGCCACACACCTCCTTTAAAGGAAGAGAGAGAGAGGAGCCTGGTGTCTTTGAT
>NW_011894893.1:0-5348 GCF_000151845.1 Pteropus vampyrus | reverse complement strand
AACTGTGCACGTCAAACCAATGAATCAGATACTCTGTAACATATCTCTCAATAAAGGTGTTAAAAGGTAAAAAGGAGGTAAGTCACTAATCAACTGAGCCTTGATCACCCAGCACAGACGCCTTAGACGAGTCAACTGACTCGTGTCTGTGTCCCCATCAAACTTCATGCTTCTTGTCAAGTGGCATTTTCATCTTCGTTATGTGCACAGCAGAGTCCCCTGCCTAGAGCGAGCCTTCAATCATTATTTGCTGATTTCAACTCTAGTGAAGGCGAAAAAAGATATTTTCAAGACATTAAAATAATGCTTTAAAAAAAAGATTTCACAAAACCCTTCCTTCAAAATGGCGCCTTGTAAATCACCGACGAGCACAGCGTCTAGGAAAAGACTTGGGTGTGAGAAGCGGACGTGACGTTTAGCCAAAGACCCAGCAAATCAGTCTCTGGAGTAAAAAAATATATATTAGTGTTGAATGTGGTGCCACCTCCTGAATTCGGGCCAGATGACAGTGACTCTCAGAAGGGGCAGCCATCCGTCCACTGCTGCACCATGCCGGAGGCTCTGGCCCCTCCACTGAAACCGTCGGATCATGGCCACATGACTGACCCAGTGGATGAAGATGGCAGCTGAGGCTGCTCTTCATTTCAGAGGACTGTAAGTTGTTTTCTCTCAGGGGGTTGGTCGGCTGAAAAGCGGTACTTACGTCAAATTGAGGGACCCACCGGAAGCTGCCCTCGGCCCAGGAGGCCCTACCCAGAAGGGCAGCGTTTTGAACCAGGCAGGAGGAGGGCGGGGAGAGTGTCCGGGTCTTGGGATCCCAGTGCCCCGGGTTTGGATCCGGGCCCCGCGGGCGTTTGCTGCCGCAGCTCTGACGTGCCTGGACTTCGTTTTCCCACTTATGCAACTGGAATGATAATAAAATCTTCTACTCGGGGTCACTGCAGGTTTGACATGACAGGATGCACCATGACTGGTGCAGGAAATACTCAGCTAAGTGCCGCGGGCCCCCCAGGAGGAGGACGTCATTGAGTTCAAGGGTTAGAGCCCTGGTGCAGCCGGTCATCGAATAAAACCGGAAGGTGTGGTGTGGCCTGGGCCGGTCTCGGTCCTTTCCAGTGGCTGAGCGCCAACCGGGACGGAGGGCCTGACTCCGTCATTTCCATGCTATAACATGCAGACTCGAGGAGGAAGAAAAGGAGCCCCCTTGGACATCTGAAACCCAGACCGACTTTTTGGGGGTTTAATGTATTATCTGGAACCCAAATTGGCACCTGAGACTCCACGGCTTAGACAGCATCGTTTTGAGTGTGCGTTTCTCTTCTAAACTCTGACCCTCCAAGAATAAATCCGGACTTCACTAGGTCAAGTGTCTGATGACTAGAGAACGCTAACCGTGCAAGTTCACAAACATGCTCCTAAAGGGAAAGAAAGTGCAGTGCACAGAGCTCTAAGTTTCACCCTAAACAGATGCGCCTAAGCTGGGACAGATTCTTTCCTCCAGGAACTGGGACGGGGGCCTGGAACTGCAGGCTGGCGGCCCATGCCAGAGGCGGATAAAGAAGGTCTGCAGAGAGAGAAGGCTGCCGACACCTGGAGAGACACAGGACGAGGCACTGCCTGAGCCTGGTCACCGAGACGGCAGCTCGCCCAGCTCTGGGCCACTCTTCCGGCCTGGCCTTACTTTCTCATCCTGAGAAACCTGGCCTTGAGACATCCGTTGGTCCCACGTCGCCTCCCTGCGGGTTGAGCTAGGCTAGGTATATGTCCTGATGAAGACTCGTATGGGATCTCCGACGGGACAGGCACTTGGGATCACTGTAAGTCCACCTTGGTTTCAGGGTGTGGTTCATGACCGCCATGGTCTCCATCGGAGGCATCGGTGCATCTGTGAAAGGAGGACATTCCTTCTCCCTCCCCGGCCTCCTGGTGCTGGGCTTGGGGGGATGGCTAACGAGGGATGGTCCGCAGAACAGGAAAAGGCAAGGAGGTTTGCAGGGAAAACATTGGCGAACGAATGGAGAGTAAAGTTTTCCTTACGCGGGGGGCGGGGTGGCCAAGGAGGGGCAGAAAGCAGTGTGACTGAGAGTGAGAAGAATGGATGAGCTGGAAATCCTTAGCATTCGACCTCACGTACTGCCCGGCCCCAAAGAGCCAGTCTTAACTAAAACAAACCTGTCACCTTCCCTGCAGGTGCTCAGGTCCAAGACCAGCAACCGGAGCGTGTGAACCATGCGACGGCCCAGTCCTCTCAGGTGACCTCGTGGTGCTCCTGTCTGTGCTATGCCCTTATGCCATCCCCTATCACCCAGACAACCGTCCCCGCCACCACAGCTCTCAACAGTCACGCCCAAGGCTGCCCATGACGCTTCCGAGTTCCCACCCACCCCCGTTATGGATACAGCGGAACGATTTCTACCCACCCCCTGCGGCATGGCTATTTGTGGGGGACGGAGGAGCAGAACGGAATCTGGTTTAGACTATTGGCTTTAGAAGTGACTTTGAGAGTTCCAGGTGGATATGTCTAGATGATTGAATATACAAGTCTGAAACTCGGAGTAGAGCTGGAAAGAGAAAGTTACAGACATGCATTTATCACCCAGAAAAAGAGCAGAGAAGAAAGACAGGAGATCCGGCAGCTGAGCATTAGTGAATGCTAACACTTAAAGGGCACGCGTGAGCTGGCAGGGAAGACGAGACAGACCAGAAAAACGGGAGAAAGCAGGAGAGGGAGGAAAGGCGGAAGCCAAAGGAAGAGACTGTTTCAGTGAGAAGGGTGTCACCGACGGCGGAAGTCCTGTGAGGGCTGAAAACTGCCCGTGAACTTGACAACGTGGAAGGCGCTGGTGACCGTGGAGTAAGGGCGAGGGCCGACTGCAGGCGGCGGACTGGGTGCTGAGTGACTACAAGGAAAGGACAGGGGACAGTGAGTGCAGGCAGCTGTGCCTTCAGAGAAAGCTGGCTTTGAAGTGTAAGGAGAAGGTAGTAGAAAGTGAAATAAACGAGAAGGAGGTCATCTGCATAAAAATGCAGACAAATGCATAGGACAGAAATGATGGGACCGGCAGAGAGGAAATGCCATTTCATTCCTCGAAAGGCCGGGGGATGAGGTGATTGAGATGGAACCCATATCTCTCTGACCTGACGCCACAGCTGGGCAAGAGAGCGGAAGCCAACCAGACCGAACATCGGCTGAGCAACTGTGCCACCCGAAGGCAGGAACAGGAGGCCGGCCCGACTCGCCGACTCTTTTGGTCACTTGAAATTTTCCAGTGGTCACACAGACACAGCTGAAAGGTCACTGCTGCACATAATCCCCAAGAGGAAGCGGGAAGCAAAGGCTCTAATAAGCACGTGTGACCAGAATATAAATGGAGCGTCCTGGAAAACAGCTTTATTTGTGCCCCTAAACTAGGGGCTGAGTGTGCCAACTGAGTGATTCTCCCGCGCATGAAGAACCACAGAACCGTGCCGACTCTCCAGCTGTGTATACGTCCAGTGGCTCCTTTTCGAACCCTTCCTGAAACGTTTTCAGTGTTTAACCTCAAGCTAACGTGCTTCGAGCTTTATATGTGTTGTGGTTGGACTTTTAAGAACAATCGGTGTGGGAACCCCACCTCAGTGTACCAAAGGACCAAAGTTAGAAATGCCGAAGTCGGCCCTGAAGAGACATGCTCATGAAAGAAGAAATACTGCTTCGTCTCATTTACATCTAACAGCTATTTTTAGAGCTCACATAAAGATGTGTATTGACGAGAAAAGGAACTGTTTATATCTCTACTGTGTGGGTGCCAAAGGCTTAGCAGCAACATTGACAAATAAATAGCTCATTGACATGAAGAGATTTTAGTTAATCTTGGAGGAGAAAAGAGAAAAAAAATAAAGAAAGAATGCGATGTTGACCTGTACATGAGACTGACTGACTTAGAGCCACCTCTTTGCCGCCGGAAGAGTCAACCAGGCAATCTCGCTCAACAAAGGTAGACCAGATAACTGAAATCTGGTCAGCTGCTTCGCATACTGGATTTTGATTATTTAATGGCAAAGGAAAACATCATGAAAGGCTATTTATCTCATATTCTTAATAATAAACAGCAATTCATAAGGCAATTGCAAGGTTTAAAAAATGTGACGGCAATTTACTGGTTCGAAATAAACATGGAAACCAGCCCTTGAGAAGAGCCACGTAGGAAATATTCTAAACGTGATTCGATCCGCTTCCGAAGGGACGGGTTGGAATGCTACAGAGTGGGAGGGTGGGGGATGGGGGTCACGTGCTACAGCCGGCAGTGTGGGGCCCGGATGGAGGGGAGACCTATGCTTACCAATCTCGGCCTTGACATTGTCGCCATCTTGTTTATTTCTAGTTGCAAAAAAAAAAAAAAAATCAATCTTAAAGCAACGTCAGTCTGGACCACCTTTGTGCACCCCGAGGTGCCTATCATTTGGTCATTTTCTCAGGATGAATGGGAATGGACAGATGACCACAAATAAGGCTATTTTCCCCCTACACGAAGCGCGTTTGTATCCACCAGCAGACTCCACCCCTGGACAGGCTGGGCTGACACAGATAATGCCTCAAAGGCAAGTTGCTCATCACTTAGACACAGGAGCCTATTCAGTGAGTATGAGCAAATGTAGGTCCCTTTACTTCCCAGGATAAAGCTGGCACCGACCTCTGCTGGAAAAATTAAAAGGCAGAATTTTCCGACGCTAATCAAATCTCTTTCACTTAATGAGCGCCAGTGTCTTCCAGGGCAGCTGCAATGATGTGTGTTTTGCAAATGAATCCTGAGAAAATGGTACTGGTAGCAGTGTGACGGTCACCGGATATGTTTCCTTTTTAGAGGTTTTTTCATGCACGGAGACCATTTGATTTGACAGTGAACGCGATACGTGATGTGAGCCAGCTGTAGAGATCTGGATTAATGATTCTGGTCCTGAGTCAGAGACCTGGGTTCGAACTGACCGCCCACCTCTAGTGACATGCAACGACATTCCCAATATTCCTGTGACGCGGTTCGCCCATCTGTGGCGGCAGAGAGCTTCAAAGGGAAGGCTTGCTGCGAGAGGTAAGCACGAGACTCACAGAGCTTAGTACAGTGCCTGGCACACAGAGCGTGCTCAGTGGACTGTCACCGTCGCTCGCATTCCTGCTGCCACTACCCTCATCACCACTGATGAGGCCACCTGGCTGAGAGCCTGTCCGGTCCCACGGTTAGAGACTCAACCAGAAACAGAAGATCCAGCTCCTGATCCCTAGTCTGCCAATCCACCCTGAAAACAACGTAAAAAGCAGCCAAAAGAAGCAAAGGCTGGGGCTCTTGTCTAAAACGTGTATTTTAAATAAA
>NW_011894892.1:3012-4567 GCF_000151845.1 Pteropus vampyrus | reverse complement strand
CGCAGACAGCGACCTGGACGCTGACCAGGGCTGACCGGAGCGACTGCCCCGCCCGGTTGGTCAGTGCGGAACCCTGGACCTCGTCCGCCTGGGACACGTCCGCTCTTAACACTCCTGCTGATTCGTCTCGTGTCCCAGCGGCGAACTCACCCCGCAGGCACCGCCTGTAAATGAAGCCGCCTGAGCGGAGCGCGCCCCCCCTCTCCCATCTCGACCCCGCCCCCCGCACCCCCGTGTCTGCGATCTAAAGGAAGCCTCCTTCCCGTGTCAGTGGCATGAAAGGGTGACATGCTCAGACTCGCCTGCGGCGGCGGCGACACCGGCAGCCCAGACTCCCACGCCGTGCTGCGCAGGGCGAGGCCTGAGTTCCGGTGGCACTGAGACCCCAGGCAGCCGACACTCACTGGCGCTCGTCACCGGACGTGCACAACACACGAGGCAGGGCCTGGCCCCGGGCGCTCGGGCGCTGCTGGCGGCAAGCGGGTCATGTCCGTGCACTGTGGCGGTCCCCAGTGGGCTCGAGGGCCGAGAGGAGCCGCGACCGCTGTCTCCCCAAGCGGGGTTCACGGTCTCCAAACTCTGGGGAGCTCTCTGCACCCCACACCCCGCTTCTGTCTGCCTCTGTCGGGAGTTCCGTGGGCGTGCTGTTTAAGCGAGCGTCCGAAGGCCGTTCGTGCCACGGCCGGATGGATGCTCAGTGGCAAAGCGTGTGCGTCATGCGAGGGGAACAGCCAAAGGAAAGGATGTCTAATGGTGGAGCTGCGATCAGGAGGGGAACAGCCAAAGGAAAGCATGTCTAATGGTGGAGCCGCGATCAGGAAACGCGTCTCATCCAGCCAGGACAGGACGACGTGCGGCCCAGGCGGAGGGCGTCCAGAGGCGTGAGGAAGCAGGCTGCAGGCCAAGGACAACCTCCCGCTCCTTGGGTCCCTCCTCACGGCCCCTCCGCAACCCAGAATTCCCGACACGGGCGGTTCTCCCACCAGCAGCTGAGATGGCGACGAGGCTCAACCAGGAGAGAGAAGCAGGCGGCGGGGAAGACGGCGGAGTCTGAGGGAGCCTCTTCAGGGGCCTCTCGCCAGCGCCGGGACCCGTTCCCTCCCGCCCCCCAGGCAGGCGGTGCTGCCTCACTGCCTCGGGGGAGGCGGCGTGCAGCGCTGGCCCAGCTCCGGCCAGTGCTGATGGCCTCTCGCTGGTGGGACCGTGGCCCGCACTCAGCCCCACGCCCCTCTACCTGCCCGACCTTAATGAAACATCCTCCCAGGACGCGTGAGCCCCAGAAAAACTACCCCACGCACGATGGCGTCAGCGTCCTGGCCAGAACCCCCAGCAGGAGAAAGGCGGGGGATGGAGGGGGGTCCCCAGAATTAGAGAGACCTCCGTCACAGCCCTGCAGAGAGAAGGAGACGGGCCCCAGAAACGCCACCGAGGACGTCATCGTTGTCTCGTTCGAGAGGCCAATTTGGGCCAAGTTGCATTTTTCACTGCAGATTCCAGTTCCAAAGCATCCAGCTGGGGCCATAGCCGCTGATGAAGGAGAGAAACGTGCAGACCC
>NW_011894892.1:0-1828 GCF_000151845.1 Pteropus vampyrus | reverse complement strand
GGGGGGTGAGGGGCGGGCGCCGGGACAGCACCGCACTCGGATCTGAGTGGCACCCGCGCGTGCCCCTCACAGCACTGCGTCACCTTCCAGCGGAAGCGTCTCCCCAGAGCGGAGGGTCCGCGTGCGCTCGGGAAAGCTCCGAGTGCCAGGGAAGGAAATGAAAAGAAATGAGCTTCCGGCCTCCGCAGCTCCGCACCCTCGGGGCACGGAGCCTCCGAGCCACCGGGCGCGAGGGGAGCCGCCACGGCCTTCGACACGGGGACGCTCAGCCGCAAAGCTCGGTTTCCACGCGGCTGCTGCGAGGGAGGCTCCATGTGCACTATGGCTAAGCGAGGACGGTTCGTTTGGACGGCGCGTGCGCTGGCGGCTGACACAGCTAAACCAGCAGAAGCCTCGGTGACGCTCGAGCTCTGAGAACTGCGCGCAGTTCCAGTGTGTTCCCGAAGTTAAGTCCACTGCACGAAACCAGTAAAAGTAACGGCGCCGGAATTTTACATCTGATTACGTGTCGTGGAGGGAGGGAGTGAAAAGTCCTTTTATCGAGGCGCCAAACACCTTCCCCCAAAATAACACCGCGGACGGAGCTGCAGCGTTTGGACATGACCCAGCGAGCAGACGCCATTCCAAACGAGCGACCCGAAGGAGACGCAGGCTTCCCATCCCTCCAGACCTGGGCTTCCCCGGGTCAGACAGACAGCGAGACCAGAGGGCTGCTCCTCGGGGTCGCAGCTGCGGGCCCCTCCCACACAGTGCGGCACCCTTATTTCCTGACTGTTTTGGGGGCCTTACAGAGCAGCCTCGTGGACCACCTGTGCGTCGTTACGGGGCACAGGCGGCATTTCCTGCCCAGTCGGATCTGACTGCTTTGCGTCTTTCTTACGGATGCTGTGAATCATGTGGCCGATCATTTCTCGTTTTTGCTTCGGCCACCTGGAAGCTCAGGATCAAGTTCAGAGCTAACTTAGCAGCCAGGTGGGACATCGCAGCCCACAGTCTAACCTTCCACCTGGACGTTTTCTTCCTCGCATCTGTCAGTGTCTCCCCTGGGCCTGATTTTTTTATTTATGCTTTTCCGTTTGATCGTGCGTATTCTTGTAAGCTGCCTTCTGTGGAAGGAGAAGAGATACGTGTTGATCTTAGTGCAGCAGTACGTGGACCAGTGAAGCTGCGGAACGTGGGGGCTCGTCATCGGGGGGTGTGGGGGCCAGGCCCCTGCACTGCCTTTGGGAAGTGGGGAGAGCTCACTTTGTCTTTATTCGACGCGTGTCGCTGAGTGTCTGCTCCGCACCGGGTCCCAGCTCAGCACCCACGGGACGAGACGGTCTTCAGCCCGGGACCAGGTACTGTGGGCCGAGAGCACAGGAAGGGAAGCTGGGGTCCCCGAGGCAGCGGAGCCTGTGGGAGGGGGTGCAGATCACTGCTTTGGAAGGGGAACAGCCTGGGCAGGGGCCACGGCAGACGTCCCGAGAGCAGAGCCAGCGAGGCCCAGCAGTCTCAAAACTCAAGACGTGGGGACCGGAGCTGGGGGCGCTGCAGCCAGGGCACATCTCCAGGCTGCAGGGGCTGCGGGCTGCCCGGCCCCCGGCAGCAGGAAACCACGCAGGGTCTGAGCGGGGGTCAGCCCGATCTGACCAGTCCTCAGACTGTCCGGCCGGTCTTCGGAAGGACATGTGGGGTGGGCGGCAAGGTGGAGGGGGTGAGGAGGCGGGGGTCCCTGCAGGGGCTGGGGTGCGAGTGCTGTGGCAGGGACACGTGTAAGGCGCCGAGCCGGCAGGGCTGGCCAGGAGGGCATGGCAGGGTGCAGGTGGGCGTGGTGGGTGCAGGTGGG
>NW_011894891.1:6327-7473 GCF_000151845.1 Pteropus vampyrus | reverse complement strand
GATGTGCCAGTCACACCGTCCTGATTAGTGGATTAATGGATTAATTTAACAAAGGACCTCATCAGAAAATTTGAGATTACAAGTTTCAAAACTCAGTTTACTTTTGAGATAGAGTCAGCAATATCTCCAAAGTCACGTACCAACATAAATGAACCAAATAATGTCCAGGTGGATACGTCACCACTAGAACAGCCAGAAAAAAAAGCAAAAACAAACAAACAACAACAACAAAAAACCCTGCTCTTTTAAAAATACCGTTAATTAGTTGAGCAAGCCATAGACTCCGAACCAGGTCCTAGGGCCCTCACTAACACGTGATCCATCTCCGGCGTGTCATTTTCAGAATGCTACATAAACGGAATACTACAATATGTAACCTTTGAGATTGGCCTGTTTTTCCCCACTAAGTATTATGCCCCTGAGCCAAGTTATTACATGTATCAATAGCCTTCCTTTTCTATTGCTGGGTTTGCGACCACTTGTCACGGGGGAAGGGATACATTGTGGCCACTTTGTGGCTATTTCAAATAAAGCTGTTAAGAACTTCCAAGTTAAGGGGTTCTTTGTTTCCGCCTTCCCTACTCCCAGTTTTGGTTTGTTTTACCTGTAATTCCTGCCTTCCACTCGACGTGACATTTTTTGTAGACACAAAGGTGCTATGAAGACTGGAAGCTGGAGGACCGTTTCATTTGTCACACAGAAATCACGTAGTGCTGCCACTGTCACTGGCAAGTTCGCTTCAAGGTTCAAAATCGCTGACTGAACTGTCCCTGGTGTTTCTGAATCTGACCTCTGACTTCTGTAGCTGCGGATTCTCTGCAGCAGAGTCTGCAGTAGAATAAGCTCCTGGGAAGGGCGGGCGGTGCGGGGACCTGGGTTTCCCTTCCTAGCAGAGCTCGTCATTAGTCGGAGTCTCCAGTGTTCACCAGTCCCCAGGCCAGAGCCGGCTGAACCCAGAGACCCTGCAGGGCCCAGGGTGTCTCAGGACTGGGCCTTCGGTGGGGGAGAGTGGACAATGGACCTGGAGGATGTCCAGCAAACAAGAGATTATTTACTTTGATCTCTGCAAGGCCCAAGTTCTGCCTTCATAACAATGACAAGTTTCTCACTCAGGGTGCAGATAGAATCTGCAGTGAGTTTCAGGTT
>NW_011894891.1:0-1800 GCF_000151845.1 Pteropus vampyrus | reverse complement strand
GAGATCCAGACGGCCGTGCGCCTGCTGCTGCCCGGGGAGCTGGCCAAGCACGCCGTGTCCGAGGGCACCAAGGCCGTCACCAAGTACACCAGCTCCAAGTAGACGCGCTCCTGAGCGGCTTTGCCGCTGACCCCAAAGGCTCTTTTCAGAGCCACCCACCTTTTTTCGTGAAGAGCTGTAGTACTGAGTGCTACTGCAGGTTGTCAAAAGGCTGTGCAGACATTGTCGGGAGGAAATGTCTGCCTAGTAAGCATCTCTTTTAACAAAGCCCTGGTTTTTGAGTCACTCATGTTGGGGAGATACAATAGGATGTCTGAGGGCAGGATAAATTTACCTAATAAATGAAAGAGATTGGAAGCAGAGCTTTGGAACAAAGCTTTGTTGAACAATGACTCAAGACTTTAGTTCTGTGAGTAATAGCCATTTATGATATAGGATTTACAAAGGGAAAGTAGAAAAATCTGAAACACCTTGTAGACAAGGCAGGTTTTGTTTGGGGTACCATACTTGTTTTACTGTCAGCCAGCAGAGAAGTCAGGCTTTGGCAGCCTCCCTTGAAGAGGCTGCGAATCAATACTACTTCAGCTGCAGATCTTTCAGAATACGTTAAGTAAAAAGCAAACAAGTACCTGTAACATTGAGCTTTAAATTCACCTGTGTGGGGTTTTCTATTGGATCACGTAGTTAGTGCAGGGTTGGTGAGTATTCTAAATCTGAGTGTGCCTGAGATTATTCCCTAGATGAAGTGTTGAGTTGAAGGACTAGGACTCTGAACTCACTTATTGAGTCGATTAAGTTCAGAAAGTGACAAGTACTAAGAAAAGACCAGTGAGTGGTATAGACACAATTGGTCCTCACAGGGGTCAACTAAAATGGATGTGAAAACGGTGATTAAGCCAGCAGAAGGGGAAGCAGCGGTAGTAAGGTCACGTTAGCATTGCCAAAAGCTGAATCGACTTAGCCGTAAATGCTCACGTTCCCAGTGGCAGTTCTAGGAGGAAGGTGGAGAGGGAGCGATGGCCAGGGAAGAGGGGACAGCAAGAGAAGAGTCACAAAAACGCGCAGAGCTCACATTTCTCTTTACGGACCGTAGTCGACAGTAGGTTGAAGTTATTTGGAGGTGACACGTTTGCCCCCCTGGAGAGACCCAGGTCCAAGGTCATCTGCCAGGCCCCTTCACTCATCGGCTCTGGTCCTCAAAACCACCCTCTCAGCAGAGAAGAAATTCACAGTGAAGAAGGGAGAAAGGTGGTCAGGGAGGGAGGGGATGAGGGAGGAGAAGCGGGAACGTGGGCCCGAGGGCTCAGTGGAGCGCCTCCTATTTGCGATCCATCTGAAATGTGTGAACTGAACCAATCTCTTTCCCCTTTCTTGCTATAAGCTTAAAATTAATTCAACAAAATTAAATAAATCATGGATCTCAGGGAACTTCCATTGGAATGTGAGCCTTAGTTTCATGACCTTGAAGATGGCCTGCCCGCATTGTACTTGGAGACTACCATTGTATTCACCTCCCAACTAGGCCCGTCATCCTAGTTGTCATTCTTAATCTGCCCCGTCTACCCCCTGGTCCCAGGTGTTGGGTCCAGCTACAGCTATGATGTTTTCATTCTATTCTGAAGGAAGGAGAAAAGGGCAAAGTAATACCCCGCCGTTTATTTAAACCCTGAGCATGGTACAATTTCCCCTTTGCTATGGTACCATTGACTAAAAATAATGGCCATGTTTAGCTGCAAAGAAAGCTTGTGAAGTCTAATTACTAAATAAGAAAGAAAACCAATTTCAGGGACAACTGTGGCA
>NW_011894890.1:3537-5056 GCF_000151845.1 Pteropus vampyrus | reverse complement strand
AAGTTTGACTTTTATTGAATAGATGCATAAAATATGTAGCTTTAATGATATTCAACTTCTTTTTCTGCAAAAAAGGCATTGATATCCTTTCATGTTTTGGTCTAGATTCTGGGGAGTCACTGGCTGAGCCCTCCACAAGCAGAAACTGAGACACAGTTTGCCATAGAGTGTTTTATCAGGAATGGCTACTTTAGAAGGGAAAAGCAAGAGGTAAGATTAGGTAAATTGGAATGTCAACTTGTGCTGGAGGCCTGACAAAGACTTGGCAACCATATGAGAAGCTCTGGAGTGTGTATTGCTCATAGGAGTTGTCCAGCATTGGCCTTGATCATTTAATTCTCCTATTCAAAAAGCCTCAGAAAAGTTCCTTGATTCCTTCATACGACAGACTTTTCATCAAAAGTCAGAGGCAAGTTAGGGCCCTCACCTTGTTGCTAAGGCAATATTCTATAAAGCCCCCAAATAAGGAAGGACTGTTTAACACCATCTGAACAATAAGAGATATTCTCAGTTACTCACAGCTCCTCGTCACATGAGTAATTTCTCTAAACCGGAAACTGTTCATGTTCCATAATTTTCTTTGCACCTAGAAACTTAGTATGTGCCCAACAAGGTTTCTGTAAATATTTGTTGATGAATGAATAAGTGAATAAATGAATAAACAAATAAATAACATGAAATGCATACAATTCTTCATCCATATTTTTAAAGTTCTCCACCACAATATTTTCACTTCCTTTTTCTGCCTATCCCCTATGACATCGTAATTTATAATGTACAATCCAGCCAAACACAATAGCAAATCTCTTTGTTCTGAAATTTCTTTGTTCCAGACATTTGTCAATACCATTCTCTCCCTTTCAAAGTCCTGGTTTTATACTTTGACTTGTCAAAATCCCACTCATCCTATTATGTCATATTTTTCATAATTTTTTTCCTTTCTGATTTATCACCAGATATTAATTCTCCATTCCTAGAAACACTATTCTCCATTCCTAGAAATACTACAGCACAAAAATGTGTGCCCTTGTCATATTCTTTCTGGTAATATGATTGTCACCATACAAGTAATGCAGCCCCATCTGCATATCTAACTTGAACATTCCACTGTGAGATACTTCATCTGAGGTTGTCTGAATTTCTGTTTGAGCAAAACCCCCATGAGCCTGTAGAAAAGATGATACTGATGATACAGATGCTGCTACTGCTACTGATGTTGAGAGAGAGTTCAACTCCCTACTTTCAGTTATCCTCAAAGTCAGCTACAGCTGTGCCTTAATTGTAGTTTAGTTTTTAGCTATTCTTTTACTACATGGTATAATTCTACATTTAAAAAATATATTCTACCTTTTGCCCGAGCTAGTGGGAACTGGGTTTCTGTCATGTGAACAAAAAAAAAGTGTTCTTCTTAATATACAGATAGGGACAATGTAGCTCCTCAGGTCGGCTCCTGAGCAAGCCTTGACCTTCTGTCCCTCCCTCCCTCCCTCCTCTCTTTACCCTCTCCCTCCTCTCTCCC
>NW_011894890.1:0-2047 GCF_000151845.1 Pteropus vampyrus | reverse complement strand
GACTCTTGGCTGAAATTCCATGTTTGTGAGGGTGTTCCTTCCCTCCCACATTGCTTAGGGAACCCACACAGAGGAACATCTGGCTAGATGCAACCTACAAAACAGGCTGTGAAACATATTAGCTCCCTGAGGCCAATGGGAGCCCACCTAGTAAATGAGCAGGAAAGAGCCCCACAGCGAATTCTGGAAATGGATCCGTCTCACACGGGGCCTGTCTTTCTGTAAAGAATGAAGTCCCAGCCAACAATTCATGATGAGATCTGATGGCATTGGGGAAGCTGTCTCGGGAGTCAGAGCCATTAACATAAGGAATCAGTCAGGACCTAGAGCCACACTGTCTGCCAGTTTATCACAACCGAGAGGAATAAGAAGGGAGGAGAAACCCTGGATTGTCAACACCAAAGACTCCACAAGGAGCCAGTCTCTAGTGCTTGCTACGTTCCCAAGTGCTAAGTGCTTTTGATTCAAATTTTCATTTGATTTTCACAATAACCATAAGGTCTGTGTATTATTCCCATTTTGTGGATCAGCCATATGAGTCTAAGGAAGATACACAACTTTCTCAAGGGCACACAGCTGGGAATGAAAACCCAAGACAGCCTGCCTCTCAAGCCCTTACTTGTAGCTATGCGAGGAGTAAAGTATCACCTTTCTGCCTCCAGACACTTTCTCCAGCTTCTTGCTGCAGCTTGGAATCCTCTAGGTTAGGGTAGAACTTGAGGTTGTGTCATGAACTCATCCGTTAAGCACCATCTCCCAGAGCACCGAGTATGTGTATTTATATTTTCTTAGGTAACCACAATGATGGATAAGCACTGCTGACCTCTCAGGCTAAAGGTGAACATCTGCCTGCAGAAAGGGACCTTTCCTCACTGGTCATTGCTCAGGTGTGAAAGCAAAAAAGGGGAGGACAAAGGAGGAGTCACACATAATTACTTGAACAATTTAACAGGTTCCTAACTTCTGATTCCAATTAACCTCTGAATTTAGTCCTGGCCCAGTCTGCTGACTCCCAGCATGGTGGACCCAAGCCCCCAAACTAGTATAGGGTGTGTTTCTGGCAACTGTCACGGGATCCTGATGAAGGAAGGACCAATTCGATTCATAACTGACCAGGGCTGTTGTGCAGGAAAATAAGCCGGTGATTACAGGGAAAGAGCTCAGTCTCAGGGAAGCTGACACATGGCCAGCACCTCGACTGCTTTCGAGCACAGAACATTGGAGGACAGACAGATGACTCAGAACTGAAGCCTGAGATCTGAATCAGCGACACCCACTAATAACCACCTGTCCATTTGGACTTCTCTCTCCTGCTTAATTAACTGCTGCATTGTCAACATTCTTCTCTTCGTATCTCTTTTTACTTCTCATTTACCCAGACTGATGGGAAGTAAATGCTCCTCAGAGTGACTCCACCAAGCTTTCTGTCCCCGAGCTTCTCCAGAATTACAAAGCCAATCAGGCCACAGAATTTGCTGTTAGGATGGTCTAGATCAGGTCCTTGCTTCATCTCTTCTCATCTGTATAACCTTGAAAATGATACTTAAACTCACCAAGCTCTAATCCTTTGCTTTCTCATCTATGTCATGGGGATAACAACTGCACCTACCTCATAGGGGTGTTTGGGAGGATTGCCCGCCTTTGGTCCATGTGAACTAACCATGAGGAATCCAGCCACACTGTAGTAAAAATCGGTGTCCCAAAAATTGACAGTTTTGGCACATCTTTTACAATCAATAACTTCCATCTAAATTTCCTTCTCTACAAAGTGCATAAATTATCACATATATGCAAATATGATTATGACTTAATTATTAGGGCTGATTGGTGATTAATGTTTTGATTTTGATCAATCACACCTCACAAATCATAATAAAACATTTAAGGCAACTGGCAGGATGCTAATAATGCAGTTTTCCTTCAAACCTTGTAATGACCCCCAAACCAGTCAGAATAAGCTCTTTGCTGAAATCTTCATTTTAGAAAGAAATTATCTGAAAAAGGCAGTTCATAGGGGAAAAAAAAGTCAATAAAACTATGAAAAATG
>NW_011894889.1:5015-5499 GCF_000151845.1 Pteropus vampyrus | reverse complement strand
GGAAGGAAGGAAGGAAGGAAGGAAGGAAGGAAGGAAGGAAGGAAGGAAGGAAGGAAGGAAGGAAGGAAGGAAGGAAGAAAAGTCAGAAGTGGAAACTTTTGCATAACTATTATTATTGTTAATAAGGTAACTATTTGAATAGTCAGAAGAACAGCGTATTCTGCTCTGTTAAACGTTGCGGTTGATAGAGAATTGCTGTTTCCTTCACTCATCCACCCCTAAGTTTTCAAGAATTAGAACATACTGCGATACACTTTGTATTAAAGTCTATTGAACAGGATCCAATCTTTCTTTGGTGGTTTCTGGATCTATGTGTCTCAGGATCTCCATGAGCAGCAATATCTTTTAATGACAGTTACGGGAGGACTGCGGTGAAGAACCCCTATGGGAGAATGCCGTGTGCGCTAGCTGGGCACACACTGCGCCTGCACACATGCTGGGTCAGTCTGTGCCTCAGTGCCCACCGTCGTGATGTTATGTCAAC
>NW_011894889.1:0-1780 GCF_000151845.1 Pteropus vampyrus | reverse complement strand
GTGGAACGGGACCTTGCATCTGGGTTGGCAACGCTACAAGCTCACCTCTCGCTTCACTGGACTCTCCTCCCTCCCCCGCCAATTTACCCGCCCAAAATCTTCCCACCAGAAAAGCCCACCTCGAGTAAGTTTCAGGTCCTCTTGCATTCGGGGCCGATGCAGTCTTCAGCTCAGCCTGGCTGTCACTCTGCTACCATAAACCTCATTTGACCCCTTCGGCCTTGTGAGTTCCTTTTTCGGTGAACCTGACAAAATGCAATTCACAAAACCTCTGGTCCAAGCTTGGATGGTAGGCATCATCTTTCCGCCCCCCGCCCCCCCAGAAAAATCACTTATGTGAGAAATACCGACCCCCATCCTCCTGGGAATGCTGAGGCTCTTAGCAGCACCGACCCCCGACACCCCTCCCCCTGCCCCTCTATCTTTCTGCAAATCCACTGGCCTCTGCAGAGGGTTCTTCTACAAGGACATCAGATGTGCCCCCTCTCAAGAAGCTTCCTCTGCTCAGGGGCTGCATCAGGTTGGGAAATGAGACCTGAGCCTGAATTCAGAAGAGCTGCGTTCAGCCTCACTGGAGGCCGGCTGACTGTGGGACCTTGGCCAAGTCCATGCAGGCTCTCTCCCCCAGCTCTAAAATAGCTGTGACAGGATTCGCCCGGTCCTATAAGGAAGCTCTTATAAGAAGCGGGCAAGATACTTCATGGGAAAGCAACCAGGGACAGCATCGCGTTCTTCCAGTGTTGGCAGCCTCCCTGCTCCCCTGCCATGTTCCTGCCTCCAAGGCCCTGACTGTCCTACAAAGCTCATCTTAGCCTGGGGGTTGAGGGGCGCAGCGGAGAGGGCTGGTGGCCTGGGCTGCCTGCAGAGATGAGCCTGGCTCAGCTCTGCTGTGGGAAGAAGGGTCTATGAGTGCAGAGCTGGCCTGACTTGCAGGCACAGCTGCAGGTCACTTTCTTCCTAGAGTTGGAGGGGTGCAGGCAGGACCCCTGCCCCGATGTGTTATGATCCAGAGGGGTTTGAGCCGTGAGGGGAAGGAGAGGGTGCCCTAAGAGGGCCCAAAATGGAATTAAGAGTCCAGCTTGGTGTCATCCTCTGGGTTTATGTGTATTAATTGATACATGCCAAAGCTGTGGGGTGAGTTTTGTTGAAATGAGAGTTTAGAGGAGAATTGTTTTTGAGCCCCAGTAGAGAGAAAGATGCAAGAGTGTCTATTTTTGATCTGGGGTAAGGCTGGGGGCAGCGGGTAAGACATGGGTGGCAATGGGTTTCTTAGTCCGTTTGGGCTGCTATAACCAAGTACCACAGACTGGGTGGCTTATAAATCATGGAAATTTATTTCTCACAGTTCTGCAGGCTGGAAGTTCAAGACTGGGGTGACAGCATGTTGGGTGTGGGCTGTCTTCGGGGTTGAAGACTTCTTGCTGTGTCCTCACATGGTGGAAGGGGTGAGGGAGCTCTGTGGGGTTTCCTTCATAAGGGCACTAACCACAATCATGAGGCTCCACCCTCATGACCTAATGACCTCTCAACAGCCTCACCTCCTAATGCCACCGCATTGGGCATTAGGATTCCAACATGTGAATTTGGAGGGGCACACAAACATTCAGGCCACAGCAATGGGTGACACAGATCTGATCATAAAATCATTCTGTGCAAGGACTGTGCTACCTTAGTGCACCCTGGGCTCAGGCTACCAATTGATAGCCCTTTGCACATAACTGTCACCTTCAATTAGCAAGCTCCCTTCTCCCTCAGATTTTAGTCAAGGCTTTCCTCAGGT
>NW_011894888.1:1316-2961 GCF_000151845.1 Pteropus vampyrus | reverse complement strand
TTTAGATGTTCAACTTATTGTTGTTTCAAGGGGAGAGATCTAGGGACATCTCTCACTCCACCATGTTTCCTTTCAATTGACTAGCCTTTAAAAAATTTTTTTTTATATGGACCTTTTTATTTTCATTCAACTTAAAAGACTATCCAAACTGGAATTTATCATTTGCTCACAGACTCACCCTTCCCTTGTGTAAATGCTATAGAAGCAGGAAATATGTATTCCATGTGTATAATTTTATTCTCAATTCTGGCAAGTACCTGGCATGGGATAAGCATATAGTAAATGTTGCTGAATGACTTAATCAATGAATGAAAACTCATTTAAGGGATATTTTGTTTTCCTACATCTCTAACTAGATATCTTAAATTTCCTTCTTTGTATTTTCTTTCTCTGCCACCACTTAAATGTTCTCCAGTTTTGACGCTAGGTCTTCTAGTCATCTCACTCCAAACTCCCTTTCTGTCTTCTTTTGGAGAGCCATGACTGTGACTACTATATTATATTGATGACTATTTATGTTTGGATTTCGAGTTTCAAATTTACAAAAAGCTTCAGACTCACATTTTCAATTTCCTACTGTATACCATCAGAATCCACTAAAAGTTAACACTGTGTCCAGCAACCTGTTTTTGCCATCCATCACAATCTACTCTATGTCTTTTATTCACTACCCTGGATTATGGAATCATACTTGTCCAAGGTAGACTCTGCCTTTATCTTCTCATATCATTGGATCAGTCACCAAATCCTTTGTTGCCCAATTCATAGAATTTCAAATTTAGTTACCTTTTTACGTTAAATGCTACTATTTGATCAATATCACTATTTTCTTTCCTCACAGCAACATTCTCCTAACCAATCTTCCTGTCACCATTTTAGTCCATCTTTCATGTTTCTGTATTGTCTACATGATTATCCTTTTTAAATCAAACTTGACTATATATCTCCCTTGAACCTCCCCCACCCCCCAACCCCCGCTTTTGGCTCCTATATTTACACATAACCTATTTTTCTAGACTTTGCTCACAACTCCTCTCTACTCTTAACTCTTTCCTTCTTTAGCGAGCAATGCTGGACCCTCTATCAGTAAACTCAGTGGAATTTCTTTATCTATCCCTGACCATGCTACTTCCTTTAATGTCTTTTTGTGTATTTTTTAGAGAAATATATGTATTTTGCTCTGCCTGGAATAGCTTTTTGTCTCATTTTCACCTGAGGAATCATTTAGTACCCCTTTCAAGTAGATATTCTGAGCATATCTGTAGCTTCTAACATAGAAACATGGGTGTGAATCTATCATTATTTGAAAAACAATCTTCCTTTATTTGAGAAAATTATTCTCTTCTGCAAAGTCTCTAGCTTCCAGAGGGGAGAAGTGTGGGAGAAAGATGGATAGTACCGAACCACACAGGATCAAACAAATCAATCCTGCTAAATAGTGGAATAGCAGGAGTGGACTCTGACCAGGCTCACACCTAGCTTAGAAGCAGCTCAAGTTCTCCTTCTGCTCTGATGCTTTCTTGCAGACAGTCAGCCACTTTCTGTGTTTCCTTAGCATTCTGTTCATAGTTCCATTAAAGCACATATAGTATATAGTTTTCTAGTCATTTGTTGACATGCCTACTGAAATGGGAATTTGTTATGG
>NW_011894888.1:0-396 GCF_000151845.1 Pteropus vampyrus | reverse complement strand
GCTGTGATGCAGATGTGTTTAACTCTAAAATACAAATGACATATATTTAGGAGAAAATCATTTTCCAACTGGAAGAAAAAAGGCAAGACTTTTGTTATCTTTTGTGACACATTTAATCATGTGGCTTTACATTCATTATGGATATCTCTGAAGAGTACCAAAACAGGCGAAAAGGGAAAGATTAAATCATGTTCGGTCAACCACTTGTTTGCCCACACTGTGCCAAAAATAAACATGCCATTTAAATTTTTTTCTTCACCAAATTGGCTGATTTTCCCTTCACTCTCATCTTTATTATTTTATTCCTTCTTGCTTTGCTCTTCCTTCTTTTAGTTTGCTCTTCTTTTGCTCTTTCTTAGAGTAGATGTTTAGGCTATTTATTTAAATTTTTTTCTA
>NW_011894887.1:2093-3714 GCF_000151845.1 Pteropus vampyrus | reverse complement strand
TCTGGCCGAACCCCCACGGCCCCCACACGGGGATACAGCTTATCAGAGCAGGCAGCCACTTCTGCTTTATCTGGAAATCAGAAGCTACTATTTGGGGAGTTCGTGCAAATGTGGGCTTCTCGGCGCTGTTTCAAATCAGGAAACTGCACTTTCTGACCAGCTTGTGTGTTGATCTCAGCAGGAATTTCAGTGACTAGAAATAGCCAAATTTGGTTCTCGTTTCAGCCGAATCGTCCTTGGCATTTTGGCTTTGAAATCTAATAGACCTAAGCGGGGTCTCTTTGACCACCAAAAGTCCAAAGTGAGAGCGCAAACAAAATAAAATCTGCCACAAATAATAATAAGAAGTGAAAAATAAATAAAACCGAGCCATGCCTGTGCTGCCAGCACGAGGCACTGCCAGCTTCATGGCAAAGTCACGACCAGTGTTCTTCACAGGCCACGTCAGACGCTATTTTCGGTGACGGGCGTCTCTTGGTGATCTCACCTCTCTGCAGGACTGCATGAAAGCATCTTGCTGCAGCAACGACCTGAAGAAGGAGATGGAGCTGCTCCGGCGCCTGCAGGTGGGCCCGCCAGTGTCAGGGCTCCAGAAGGTGGCGCTGGACATCCTGCGCCTGGCCCAGTCCTGGCTGGAGGCGACGGAGCGAGTCCTCCAGGAGGTCGGCATCCAGTTATCCAGCTCCGACAAAGGTTACCGGGATTTTTTTTCTCGCATAGTTGCATGCCTCTAAAATGTCGCGTTGAATCGTATCACGATGGGACATCTGTTGAGGGAGGCTTCTTAGGTATGTGGCCAAGTACCCTCTTCTCCAGGCTCTGCTTCTCCACTCAAGATGTGGTTTTTCCTTTGGGGGAGGGGAGGGGAATGCACAAGTGAGACACGATTGCTGAAGAAAACTGAGACGTGACAGAGGCAAATGAAAAATTAAGTCAAAGTTATACTAAATCCTATCTCTCAGAAGCAACTACCATTATATATATATATATTTTTTTTTTTAATAGATGTTTTTTAGAGGAGTTTGGTTCACAGCAAAAGTGAGAGGAAAATACAGGGATTATGAACCACATGCCCTCTGCCCCCACTCACGCACAGCCTCCCGCATTATCAGCATCCCCCACCAGAGGGTATATTCCTTACGACTGAGGAACCGACACTGACACCTCGTGATCATCCGGAGTCCATGGTTCACATTAGGGTTCACTCTTGGTGTCGTATACGTGCTGTGGGTTTGGATAAATGCGTAAGGACCTGTATCCACCATTATAATATCATACTGAGTATCGTCGTTGCCCTAAAAATCCTCTGTGCTCTGCCTCTTCCTCCTTCCCCTCCCCCACCCCCAGCCCTGGCAACCACAGATCTTTTTACTGTCTCCAGAGTTTGGGGAGGGAAGCGGCAGAGAGAAAGGGGTCTCCAGACCTCCAGGTTTCTGGCTAGTGTGAAAGGACAGATGTGATTCCTCCACTGAGACCCAGGGTGAGGAACGCTGCGTGAGGACCAGGTTCGAGGGGGACGGGAAGTATGAGGTGTCTGCGAGACATCCAAGAAGAGGTGCCGAGGATGCAGCTGTCACCCTGGGTGTCTAGTCTAGAAATAGGTGTCAGCGGTGTATCTCCA
>NW_011894887.1:0-311 GCF_000151845.1 Pteropus vampyrus | reverse complement strand
GCACAGAGCCATCTACACCAGGAGAAGGATGATAGCGATGGTGGTGACCGTTCTGCTTATGGTGGTGTGGGTGGCGGTGGTGGTGGTGATGATGATCACGGCGGCGGTGATAATGATTAGATGGTGACGAGGACGAGGTTGGTGACGATGGAGACGATGGCGGTCGTCGTTCACTACTGAGCACTTACATCCTAGACGCTGTCCTAAGTATTTTCCACCCATTACCCGCCGTTCATCTTCGCAAGGACTCTATGAGGCAGGTCCACGATCCTCGATTTAGAGATGGAGAAACTGGCTCGCAAACTGTTCTT
>NW_011894886.1:3352-4186 GCF_000151845.1 Pteropus vampyrus | reverse complement strand
TCGGCATCTCTGTCTGAGAACAGTAGTCATGCCTTGGCTGCCTGGGGTGGGGGAGGTGACATAGCCAGCCGGGAGCCAGGAGTTCCAGTCCTGGTTCACTGGGGACATCCACCCCACTGGGCCCAGCCATTAGGCATTGTCAACTTGGCTCCTTGGTTTCTTTCTCTGAGGTAGATTCGCTAGGAGGGGTTGGGCAAAACACTGGTCCTGCCCCACGAACAGTCCTGGTCAAACCTACCTGCTCTGAGAAAGCTCAGAAAGTAGGGTTGGGGGCTCCCTCCTCTAGCTCTCTGCTGTGTGGAGCTGGCTTTAGGCCCCACATCTCCTGGACTGAGGGAGGACATTTTCTAACCCAGATGGCTGGGCAGACTCTCAGTGGTAACCCATCCAAAATGATCATGGCTTAAACCAGACTCTTGATTTCTCTCCATGCTGGTCTCTGAATATCTATACTTCACTTGGAGTCACTCTTGATCACTCCCTTTTCTTTCTCCCTGACAACAAATTCTATTGACTCTACCTAAAGCCCAAATCTCTCCACATCTTGCCACTTCCATTGTCACCATTCCTGTCCATAACCTCATTTTCTGTCCACCAAATGACTAGACTGGCTTCCTAATTGGGCTTTATGAGTCTGTTCTTGCGCCCTTTGCTCCCTTCTCCATACAGCTGCCAGAAGATTTATGAGCAAACTCAGAGCATGGCATCCCCTGTGGGACCTGCACTGTGGACCTAACACGTGTGGCCTGTGTGACCTGGCTCTGCTCACCTCCCACACTCTCCTGGCCCACTGAGCCTCACCTTGCCTGCTCTCTCTCCTCCCTGACTTTCTGG
>NW_011894886.1:0-1552 GCF_000151845.1 Pteropus vampyrus | reverse complement strand
CTGCCAATGGTGTCTTTGGCTTTGTGTGAACAGCCGTGTTTCCAACACAGACCTAGAGGAAGAGGCTGAAATCCCCAGTAAACCTTCCGCTCCCTCTTAAGCTGCCTCTTTTGTTATCAGAGGGGTGTCAGGAAAGACTCAAATAAAGAGACGATGTCTGGACCCCATCATCCCGGAACAGACCCCCACACACCACAGGATGAAGTAAGATGGGAGAAATTCTTGGGTTGGGGCCAGGACCTACTTGGGGCCAAGGCGTGAGTCGACTCTGCGGTTTGCCTGCATCCAGCATGCAAAGCCCTGCCTGTCTGCCTCAGGGACCTTCCTGCTTTGCCTCTGCCCACCACCATCACAAAGTCCTTTCAGGAAGAATTGAGATATCCTCTCAGAACCTGGGAGCCCTTAGAAATCAGGGTCCTGTCTCTTTATGACTATCCCTGAGGGCTCACTGTAGCTGTGTCGATGTAGGAAGAGCCCAGCCCTAACAATGACTATCTCAGGAGACATGGCAATACCCTCGATCTCCCTTTCCTCCTCTGTACAATGGGTATAATAATGTGGCTCCTCAGCCGGCAGATGACAAACAGATGGGGTGATGGATAAGAAAGCGCTTTGAACAGGGTCAAGTCTGGCCAGCTGCCCACAATTACTACCTGTTGTTTAGCTCAGTGGTTCCCAAGGTTTAAGTTATGCTGGAGCCATGTAGGGATCTTAAAACATACCAATGCCTGGCTCTCTCTGCAGGCATGCTGATTTAGTTGGTCTGGGGTGCCGCTGAGTTCTGGGAGATGTAAGAGCTTCCAGGTAATTTGAATGTGTGGCCAGTAGAGGAAACTGCTGAGAAGCCTCCATCTCACTGGCTGTCCTGCAACAAGGGAACTCAGAGTCAATAGGAGGCCTGGATTATTCTCTGGGGTGCTTGTTCTGTTCTCTAGATCAGTGATCCCCAACATTTTAGGCACCAGGGATGGGTGCTCTTATGAGAATCTAATGCCTGATGATCTGAGGTGGAGCCGAGGCAGTGATGCCTAGCGCTGGGGAGCGGCTGCAAATACAGCCGAAGCTTGCTCGCTTGGCTGCTGCTCACCTCCTGCTGTGCATGCAGCCTGTTTCCTAACAGGCCACGGACTGGTACTGTTCTGTGGCCCAGGGCTTGGAGATCCCTGCTCTAGATCTGTCCTAATGTCTCCCACTGAAAGTTCTGATTTCTAAATACCTGCTTTTTATGGAATGTACCTCTGACAGATGTCCAGGGAGCAGAAGGGCCCATGATTTTTGCTGATCTCCTTAAATGTGTTGACTCTGTTGGGAACTGAAGAGAAGACATTTGGGCTTGGGCTTGGGCTTGGGCTTGAGCTTGGGCTTGGAGCCTGCCCTTCACACTCTCACTTAGGGCTCCTTAAAGGTGAAGGGGAGGAAAAGAGCATCACTGAGCACCTACCTCCCACCCTCACATTGATTAGCTTGACTAACAGAAAAATCATTCTGTGGGAAAGGCCTTGGCATCCTCACTCAACAGAAGAGCAAGCCAAGGCTCTGACAGATTCCAAAC
>NW_011894885.1:2746-3041 GCF_000151845.1 Pteropus vampyrus | reverse complement strand
TTTTTTATTTTTTAGAATTTTCTATCTACAAGATTATATCACCTGCAAATGCGGGTAATGTTATTTCTTCTTCTCCTGTCTGGATGGCTTTTGTTTCTTCCCCTTACCTAGTGTCCCTGGCTAGGACTGTCGAGTGGAGGTGGTGGGGGGGGGCGGGTGTCCTTCTCGTGGCCTCTGCTCTTAGAGGAAGAGTTGCAAGTCTGTGTCCGTTACGGGTGTTTCGTAGGTACCCTTTACCAGGCGGTTTCCCTCCGGCCTTAGCTCGTCGAGTGTCTTTATCATGAAGGGTGTTGGA
>NW_011894885.1:0-822 GCF_000151845.1 Pteropus vampyrus | reverse complement strand
ATGCGGACGGGGTGAGTTGTCTGAGCTGGGTCTCAGGCTGTGTGCAGATGGAGAAGCTTCCAGAATAAGATTCTAGGCTGAGGGGCAGGATAAGCAGGGCTGTGGTGTGGAGGGGCATGCACAGCGTTGGCTCGGTCCCTCTGCCTGGCCCCGCCTGCCCCGAGTCAGGTGCCTGTCGCAGGCCAGGCGGAGCACGCACGGCAGCAGCCCCAGGAGCTGGCCCCCGGCAGGGAGGCCACCTGAGCCAGGGCGAGGGCGCAGGGGACGGGGCTGCTGGTCTGGGGTCCTGGCACAGGGCACCTCTGGGGCCTGGGTGGGGCTCCAGCTGGCCTCGGAGCCCGATGTTGCCAC
This sequence comes from Pteropus vampyrus, assembly GCF_000151845.1. Classification (NCBI taxonomy): domain Eukaryota; kingdom Metazoa; phylum Chordata; class Mammalia; order Chiroptera; family Pteropodidae; genus Pteropus; species Pteropus vampyrus. Next base: position 471 of record NW_011894885.1, on the reverse strand, counting down.
TGCGGGACTCTGAGCGTGGTCCGCCCGGAAGCCCCCGTGACCACCACCTGCAGCGTCACTCGCTGGCCTTTCGTTCTGCACTAGCTGACACCTCGTCTGTGCCGGAGACGCCCGCGCGGGCCGGCGGGGGTTCCAGAGCAGTCGGGTGACTCGGACGGGAGCACAGGGGCGGCGGGGGCGGGGCGGGCGCCAGAGCAGGACAGCCGCGCCCGGCGGGTGTTCCGGGGGGGGCACAGGCCGTGTGTGCCTGGACACACCCCCCCGTCGTGTCCCAGCGGGATCCGTGTCCCTCGTCCCCGGCACACACAGCCGCTATTTCATCCGCACCCCAGGCGAGCAGGGCGGGCCTGGCCCCGTGGCGGGCCGTGGACGGAGCTTCCCCTACAGCGTTGTCCAAAGAGGACACTTTGTGTCTGAGGCTCTGAGTCCCCTGTGCCTCAGTGGCCTCGTCTGTGAAGGGGGTGACGGGCA
>NW_011894884.1:5489-7163 GCF_000151845.1 Pteropus vampyrus | reverse complement strand
CACTATTCACAGTGGCCAGGACATGGAAGCAACTGAAAGTGTTGTCCTATGATAGATGATTGAATAAAGAAGCTGTGGTGCATATATACAATGGAATATGGCTCAGCCATAAGAAGAGATTAAATACTGCCATTTGCAACAGTATGGATGGACATTGAGATAATCATGCTAAGCAAAATAAGCCGGACAGAAAATATTGAAAATCACCTGATATCGCTTTATGTGGGATATAAACCTAAAAGCAACAAATGAATAGGACAAACAAACAGAGACTCATGGACATGTACAATACACTAGTGGTCACCAGAGGGTAGGGGGAGAGGAATTAGGTAGGTGGGGTAAAAGAAATCAAATATATGATGACAGAAAGAAATCTTATTATGGGCGGTAAACACACATGCAATGTGTGTATATGTCTCACGGGATTTTGTTAACCAATATCACCATAATAAAAATATAAAAATAAAAATAAATATAAAATAAAATCTATCATGGATCATTGCCCTTAAATAAAAGCTTGAAAGGATAAAACAAAACAAAACAAAACAAAACAAAAAAACTAGGAAAAGATATTTGAAAGTCATAACCAAGAATGGATGATTATCTAAATATATAAAGAACTCTAACCACTCAGAAAAAAAGACAGCCACACCAATAGAAAATGTGCAAAAGACATGAATAGGCATTTTACAGTATGAAATACTAATGTACTATGAACATATGAAACGGTCCTCAAACTCATTTTATTCAAGAAAAAGCCAAATTAGATACCATTACATACCCACCAAATTACAAGTATTAAAAACATACAACACCAGGTTTTGGAGAGGTTGCAAAGCAACAGACACTCGCACACTGCTAGTGAAAGTATACATTGGTAAAATAATTTTGGAAAACAGTTCGACAATGCTTAGTAAATCTAAGCATTTACTACATTAACAATTCTATAACTACAACTAGGGTTACAACTCAATAATTCTACTCATGGGTACATATTCGGAAGAATCTCTTTGCACATTGCACAAAAAGGAAAAGGAAAAGAAAAGGTTTTAGAATGCCCATTGTAGCTGTCTTAGGCCAAGTTCCCTAGAAAACAGACCCTGAGGCAAGTTTATGTGCTTAGGTTTTATTGGGGAAATGCAATAAGAAAGAAGCATAAGTGAGAAAAAAAAAGAAAAATATCTAAACTAAGCCATAAAAATATTTTTAAAAGAGAAGTGAGGTAGGAAAAATGGAGGGCAAAAACATTCATGAGCTGGCCAAACACAGTAAATGCCTCAGTCTCATGCAATGTCTTCAAAGACACTATATGAACCTACTTCATCTTAAAAGTTTGTTGGGAGAGAGAGGACAAAGAGAGATTAATTTATCTGCTAACCCCTTCCTCTCCCATCTCATCCTGGCCAAAGACTGCCCTGAAGGAAATTGGCTTCCTCCATTTCCATATTGTGTTAACTGGTTCTTCCAAGGAATCAGTGTGAAAGCCAGATCCTTCATGGTCTAATCCAGATGGAACATGACACAGTAATCTCTACTCTCCAGTTAGTGTCATGCAAATGTGCTCCTTAGTCTGTGGTAAAAAAAAAAAAAACACTCCAGGGCTTGATGACCTCAGAGATAAGATGTGAAGTTAGTAGAGAGGCATGAAAGTGGGAAAGGGTTGAATGGGAGGGA
>NW_011894884.1:0-489 GCF_000151845.1 Pteropus vampyrus | reverse complement strand
GCAAATCTTCAAAAGGAAATGAGTAGATGAGACAGAAAAAACAATTACTTTCAAGAGTGGATTCGGGGTTTTTTTAGAGCCTAAACCTTACACAGTTGGAGGAATTTCATTCCAATGTTTTTGCCATATAGATAAAAGCTAGTGTGCTTTAAGGAAAATAATATGAAATTACAAGTACAAAATGAAGTACGGGGAACTTGGAAGGGCCAATGCAAATAAGGAGCCCTGTAGCTTAAGTTCCTCTAGCTTCAAAGTAATTCTTTCTCTGCTTATAGTATTTAACAAAGAGAAACTTTGGAGCAAAGGAGGTCAGGAAGATGTACATTGAGTAAAGAGATATAGAATTATATGCTTCTAGAGTCAAAGAGATAGTTCTGCTTCTAACTTTCCACTTCAGCACAAAAAGAAAAACTTGGAAAGAAAAGCAAAGAGGTAGTCAAAAATGGCCAAACTATCTCTTCTCTTTCTTGTTTCCAGTCACTATTCCTC
>NW_011894883.1:0-5992 GCF_000151845.1 Pteropus vampyrus | reverse complement strand
GCTATCTTCACCTAATTAACAGAATCGTTGAAAAAATTAAATAAAATAGTACATGCAAGTCACTTATTTCTAGTGCCTAAATTATAATTAATGGTTAAAAATTGAACTTATATAAAGTGAGTAAATGTAGCCATCCATACCAGAAAGTATTTGTAAAAGAGAAACTCAACTTTATTTACCAAAGCCTTACTTTTCTCATTCTTGAGTATGAAACCCTCTAAACATGGATAAATAGTCTAATGTATGGAAGGCTCTGTACTAAGTGTTATAAGGATGAGGAATTTATAGGCTTCACTTTCAGGAACTCTGTAATAGGATATTATCTGATTCATTCTTACAAAAAAAATTCTCAAAAATTCTTGTTCAAGACAATAATACTGTGAATGAAAAAGAGGCTTCACAGTAGACCTGACAAGCTCAGTGACCAAAAGTAACCACACAGGACAAACTCCTAACTGGGCGGATCATGGTGGGTAGTCATACCCCAGGCCTATACCTACCTTAATAAAAGATTCATCTTTATGTTAAGCAAGCCCTGCCCATTATTCTTATGCATCTAGGATAATATACTTTGAACTGCCAGAATAATCTTTTCTGGACCCCCTAAGAGGTGCAACCACCCTCACAAGAGCAAATGCACCAAACTCCTCATTGTTATTTTGTTGCCTGCATACCATCTCCATTTACTTGTAATTGTTAAATGTCAACTGTCCTATATCCACCAATGTAAAAGAAGTATGTATCTGTCCATTTCGCTTTTTATCTGATCCCAGAAATTCTCTTCCCTACTTTGCTTTCTCCCACCTTCTTAATGCACTACCGATGAGTTTCATGTAACCTTCCTTAACGTTTTCTCCTTGGATTCTACATGTGTAAAAAGAATCACTAAACTATCATTCTCAAGAACATTTTTTCAATCCATTGAGATCTTGCTCTGGGCACATCCTCAGTTTGGCTCAAATAAACTGTAATAAACTCATAAAATTTTTCTATAGGTTTGGCTCTTCTTTTGTCGACAATGCTAACAGGCCTGTGAGAAATCATGCAGGTGTGTAGTTTTAATGCCACCCTGGAAATGGGAATGCACAGTGTATTAGAAGGAAAAGACTCAGAGAGTAAAAGGGGCACTATTGGAGCTTTGTGGCAGTAATCTCTAAGAGTGCCCCCCAAACCCGAATGTACCTCTGAATTCAGCATGGAGAGCTTTTAAAAAATGCGGGCTCCTGGACCCTTCCTTCGTACCCACAAAACCAGAATCTTGGGATCTATATTTTAAACAACTCTGTAACTCGTTCTCCTGTAGCTACTCTGAAACTGAATTTAAAAGCTAATAGCCTGTCTACAGCCATGCCACCCTGAACAAGCTCAAACCCGTCTGATCTTAAAGCTAACCAGGGTCAGGCCTGGTTAGCACTTGGATGGGAGACCACCTAGGAAGACCAGGTGCTGTAGGCGTGAAAAATTTTAAAAAAAAGGATTGTAAACTGACAAGGTCCTTGCAATCTGTGAGGTCAACCAAGGGTTGCCTCACCTAAAATAAATAAATAGATAGATAGATAGATAGATAGATAGATAGAAAGAAAGATAAATAAGCAAGCAAGCCAATAGCCTAAAGATGAACTGTGGGATGGAAAGAAATATATTCTCAGGAGAGAATACAGAAACAGAATATACAGGATTTTTTCCTCTTGATTCAACCAAGTAGCTTTATCAAGTCTTAAATCTTACTGTTGGTAAATCAATGTCCAGTCCAAGGCTGGGACCCCATTGTAAGGAAACAAGATGAATACAAGAGCAATGATGAACCACTGACCATAGTTTCTCCAACTTATATCACCCTGAAGGGTAGCAGGATATGCCACCCCAAAATACGCCTATATATAGTATATTGATTTCTTTGAGCCAAAGGCATGTGAAAAACAGCAAATAAACACAGAAGTCCTTCTCTAAACTCTTCTTTTCTGCCTAAAGACAGATCCTCTGAAAGGAATTCAGTTGTTATAAATCCCCTCTTCAGGAGTTTCATCAATCAGAGAAGACTGACTCTTGTCAATGGAGAGGAGACTAGAAGTCGACACTACACCCAGACTTTGTCACAAACTATCATACCTTCCATCTATTCTTCTAAGGGCCGATTCATCTTCCCTAAAAATCATTGTGTCCCCAAAGAGGCCTAGATCCTCCATCCTCTTTTCCTATTAAGATGGTATTCAATCCTGAAATCTAAGCCACTTCATGAATTGCTTATTTTTCCCTTGGTCTCCCCCATGTATATATTAGGTACACCTGTTAATAAATGTCTGTTTGTTTTTCTCTTGTTAATTTGTTTTTTACCACAGGGGTCTTGGCTATGAACTCAGAAGGGTAGCGGGAAGATTATTCTTCCTCCCCTAAAACCCCAGGAAAGATTTCTTTCTTCCTGATCCACAGCTTCTACAGGCTATAATTACAAAGGTTTCCCATCCAAGAAACCAACCTACAGTATGATTTGCAAGTCAAAGCAGCATTAAGTGGTATTTGTAAAAACTAATTGCAGCGAGTTTTAATCTTTCTCAAGCCTTTTCATCTATCTTCTTCTCACTTTGAGCCATCTAATCCATATCCGTTTTTGTCAGTACATGGTCACTGTAGTCAGATGGCCCTCCACTCCCCACAAGTAACCAGGAAATAAAATTCTCCTTCAGAGGATGACTTGTAAACTGTTACAACCTCATAGATTACGTAGATGAAGCACATAAGTAAGCGGGTACAAATAAAGATGTTGTATTCCAACACTAACATTTTTGATTTCCAGTAGCTGAACTGACACTTGTCCTCTGTGGTCAGGAGTCAAGGAGAAGTGGTGGAGACTCCAGCAAATTAAAACTGCAGATGCCCTTTGGCTGGGCATTCATTATCACACAGGTAGTTCTAAGGGGTGTAGTCTGAAGGCCCTAAATATTTCTCACCTGAAGAGAGAAGAGCCTCCTCTGGTGAGATAGAGGCACTATCTATTCAGCTTAATATTATTAAATAACTGATTCATTTAGCCTCATTAACTTCTCTGTTAGGATCCCATGTTTAACATGCAACCTTCTGATCATATTTTTGCACTGGCTGAGCCAACACAAGTAATCTGGACTGTATAACAACTATATTCTCGTTGCCAATAAATAACCAGAATCCCCTGGTATGACTCTCTTAAATGTGACTCAACCCCGAGCCAAATTCACTCAAAACAAGCTGACATCAAGTTTCAGGATTTTCTAAGGCTAACAGCAAACATAATGCCACCCTTGAAGACATTTGGGAAGAATCAGCTGGCCTTTCCTAGTGCATGGGAACTCTAGTGAGGTGATCTCAAGTAACCTAGAAATGATAAAAATAAGGTTATGTCTTAAGATAAAACTTCTCTGCATTACCACTTTGCTTTTGCATTTCTACAAATGCAGCTTCGAGTCTCACCTTTAATTTGATGACAGTAGTCATGCATCCAGCTCCCATTGCCTTACTAGCTTTAAATCCATTTAGCTGCTGACTGAGCATTTTCACTAAGAGTGAACCTAGACTGTCTTTTCTCTCAAACTCTCCAATCCCCCCCAAAACTAACCAATCACCAACTCCTGTGGATTTAATGTTTCTGGACCCCACCAGTTCCTCTTCATTCTCACATTTTCTGCATTGGTTCAGATCTGCATCATCTCTGGCGTGAATGATTTGGATGCCTCCTAAAAGGCCTCCAGTATCACTCCTATCTTGGTCACAGTCATCCTTCTACACTGTCTAATGTAATATTTTAAAGGACAAATATGATTCAAGCTTTACTGAATTTAATTGTTTCTTTTCCATGCCTCAGGTTTTGACAGAGAAATACAATGACCTTGACAAGGAACAGGTCAATATTGTAAATACTAAAAAGTAGAGAAATGTTAAATTGCTTCCCTTAAACTCTGTAGTGTATAAACACTAAATGTTATAAGGCAGATGTTACTGCATGATCATTAAACCTAAAAATAATCTAAAAACATTAATTTTGCTCTAAAATCCAAAAACTTCACATAGTAATTGGAAAACGTGCAATTTGTTATGCTATGAAAATCTATTTTTTTATGTTTTGTATATTAAGATCAATGAGATCATTTGAGGTTAATTTAGCTCCTTTATAAAAATTTACTTAAGTATGGGTTACAGAGTCCAAATTTGCAAAATTCCTACTTAGACAACTTTACTCTTTGATAAGAATTCTCAAGATAAAAATTTTAGTTGCTCCATAGCATGTAAGCATGTGGAAAAATTAAATAAATTAGATAAAAATTTCAGTCCACCAGCCAAACTTTCCATATAGTTCAACTGCTACTCTTAACTGAAAATTCTTATTAGTAAAATCTAAAAAGGGAGTCTGATAGGCCACTAGTATAGACAGAGAATTTTAATCTGGTAATATAACATACAAAGTTGAAAAGTACAATCACTACAAATTCACCATTCTTTGTGGTAGAAACAAGGGCTATGGAGTCATCTTGCCATGGTGTGAACTGAATAGCAGACCAAGAACCCATATTTAAGACTTCTCAAGATTTACAAGGATCAGGGCTAAATCAATACAGAAACAAAACAAAACAAAACAACCACCTAAAAGTATTCTGGAAGGAGTTAGAAACTTCCAAACAGGAAAATAAAAATTATAAGTATATGAATGAGGCTAAAAAATATTCTCTAATTTGCTAGAAAAAATACTTGGAGATAAGACAAAGAAATACCTTAAAGGAGGAATTTCAAACAAAGACATACATCAATATCAATTGGAATGCCCAGGTCCTGCTCACAGAAATTCAGGGGCTCTAGGACACAGGGCCTAGACTCGCTTTCTTGATGATCTCTTTGGTTTATTCTGTTGTACAACTAGGTTCAGAAACCATTGTCTTTGGGATTCCCCCACCCCGATATTTAATGAATTATATAAATAAACGTTTTTTGAGAGTACATGGCAGATACTCTGTAAAGCCCTAGCAATGAGTCACTGAGGTTTGTATAGCACTGCATGACTTACAAAGTACTTCCACTCTCAATCCCAAGTATGCAAGCAAGATAGCCACTAAATAGATCTTCCAAAGTTTGCTTTAAGAATGTAAATCAGAATCATTAAGTATGTGTTTTTACACATATGGTACACTATACCATTTTAAACCCACTCCTACTGGTATAGGGATTATGAGGAAGTTATAATTTTTCTCACAGAGATACAGAGATTAATATTTGAGTTGGAACCCCTTGAACCAGCAAGTCTACTACTGGAGAAAATAGTGTGAGCATGTGTGCTTGTGTATATTAAAAATGTATGCTTACCCTAGATCCATTTTAAGAGCCAAACATTATAAAGAACCTAAATACCCATCAATATCCAATCTTCATTGGTTAAATACAGTATAGCCTATCCATGCAATGGAATATTACAGTCTTTAAAAATCATGGCATAAATCTATAGATATTGACTTGGAAAAATGACCATGACACAATAAAGAGTAAAAACAGAAAATGAGCTCACGAATGTAGAATGATATGTGTAAATTTATATGCATAACAAGATGTCTAAAAATGTTTTGCCAAAATGTTAATGTAATTATCTCTGGATTTTTGAAACAAGAAAATAGGTCAGAGATTCTGCAGGACAGTATTCTTATTCCCCCATAAACTGACTTGAGTGTTCCATAAAACATTATGTTTTTGTGGTACTCTCTTTCCCCAAACTGGAGGACATATCAAAAGATATTTTTTTGAGACTCAGTTATCAGTTTTCCCTCCTTTCCTTTCAACTCTTAGTCCAGGCACAGTGTTGGGAACCCCCAAAGGCGAAATTGGATAAAATTCCACCTTCAAAGAGTTGTGAGAAAAAAGTGCAAATGCTGTGAAGCATTAGAACAAGGCCTGGACGGCTTTTTTTGTGAGAAGAAAACGGCACCTTTCCTCTGAGCAAATGTAGCTCCACACCAGGGTCCATGGCCTGGCGAACAGA
>NW_011894882.1:4267-4953 GCF_000151845.1 Pteropus vampyrus | reverse complement strand
AGATGAATATGGCAAAGTGTACGTACCACTTACCTGGGTTCGAGTACCAGCTCTGACACTTATGGGCAAGTTACCCAATGTTTGTGAAGCCTCAGCTTTCTCAGCCATCACATAAAGCTAATAATAATACTTTGTGCACATATTGATTAAAATGTAAAAGCACTCTGCACGGTGCCCGAAGCAGAGGCGGTGCCCAGAACATCAGTCCATTTGGCAAATGTTGATCGAGTACCCACTACGTGACAGACCCTGTTCCAAGGCAGCACGCACAGTCTTAAACACAAAAGGCTCCACCTTAAAGGGTTTTTACCTATAGGAGAAGACGGATAATAAGAAATAAGCAAAATAAAATAAAAATCAGCTTTCCTCAAAAGCATAGAGGAATAGGAATAAAAATTGAGCACGGTACATGGGATAGAGATGGAAGTGTGACTTTTAGGAGGAGTCCTCGAAAAAGACCTCTCAGAGAAGGTGAGTGTGGAAGGGACACGTCGGGAAACGTGAGATCCTCATCACCAGTGCTCTGGGCTTGGTACCAACAGAGTATATTTCCCGGTGTCCAAATGGGCATCTCTGCCCAACACACTTCACAAATGGAATGTCAGAGCTGGAGGAGAATGTAGAGATTCTCTAGTTGATTTTATAGATAAAGAACGGAGACCCAGAAAGGTGGGCGGACAAACCCA
>NW_011894882.1:0-497 GCF_000151845.1 Pteropus vampyrus | reverse complement strand
AAAGAGGATAAACCCCGGATAAGGTGGTCAGAGAAGCAAAGTGACCGAAGGGGGTTGACACCACAGGAACTGGGACGCCGTGGACCACAAGCGTGGGAGAGGTCGGATGACAGCTTTAATGGCCAAGAGAAAATCATCGCAGTTAATAGCTCCATGGAAGATGATAAAGGGGCCTAATTACAACAGCTGATGTTTACTGAGCACTTGCGACGTGTCAGGCACAGCTCTAAGCACGTGCAGGTGCGAACCGGCTTAAGCCTCGCAACCACCAGTGAGGGAAGTTCTCCGATCATCCTAATTTCACAGAGGAGGAAAGCAGGACCTGCCCGAGGTCAGAGAAGCAGAAGCAGGATTCAGACTCAGGCAGACCAGGTCTAGGGTGGGACTCTTAACCACTAAGGATGCACCGCTGTCAACACCAGGCAGTGCGACATCCAACTTGTGACTTTCTGGGTTGACATTTATATATTCAACTTTCCAGCATTTCACCCTTCGAA
>NW_011894881.1:2325-4458 GCF_000151845.1 Pteropus vampyrus | reverse complement strand
ATGCTCCCAGGTGAGACTTAGCTTTTGTGCCGCGGAGGATGTGCCGAGGCACACATGCTTCGTACGCCTTCGGCGACTGCTGGTGTCCTGTGGCCGCTCCCCGGCATCGCTGGGCGCCTTATTTCATGTTCGATCAAGGGGCCCTTCCCCACCGTACCCCCTAGTCAAAATGAAGCCTGAATTTAAGATTTCCATGTCCAAAATACCAAACTAATCAGAATCACATGGTTTCGGTGGGAATTATCACCGTTAGTTCTCATGGAGCTTAAAAAAAAATTGGCATGAAAATGATCTAATGCCACAGCGAGCGCTGGTCAGTTCTGATGAGCCAGGTCTGAAAGCAGCACATAAATTCTGTTGCAATTAGACTAACCACACAGCACAGCCGGCCTTGTACTTTTAAATCACCTTCATGATGAAGACAAGTGTACCAAAAACTTACCAAAACACCAGTCTTCTCAGTGAAAAGAGGAAGCGTATTCCTTGTTCAAACAAATTCTGGATAAACGGCAAAACGGGCCTATCTCGTGCGCCCAGAAAGCGTTTTCAAGCCTTTTCTCTTTTCGCTCATTTTCCTAAAACATACAAGAGACCGGATATAAAATGATGACAATTCAGAGGCTTCTCAAAAGAGTTTAAATTTTACAGAATGTCATGAGTCATCCTCTTGATTTTGTTAAAAATCAAACTGTTTTTTTTTTCTTGTTTAAATGTGTGGGAAAAGAAGTCAACATCTGTCACCAGTAAAAAGCATCCGAAAAATAGAATGGGAAAGATTGAGTGAACAGCGTGACAAACCCGAACCTCAGAAACACACAGACGTTCTGTCTGTTCTATAAATCACGTCCCTCAAAACGCAAACCACGAGACATCTGAACAAAAGCCAACGGCGTGGAATAAAAGCCCGAAACGCAGCACACAGATCCTGCACACTGCTTGTTGTCTGATGTTCGCTGCAGGGCGATTAAATGTTGGGGGGAAGCCCGAAGACGTAAGGGGAATGTTTGCACACAGTGGGGATGGATGCATCATAAACGAATTAAGAGAGCTAGATGTCCCGGTTACGGGTTCGTTTGTAACAAACCTCCGCCAAACCCAGTAGTGGAAAACAGTAAGCAGCGTTCATTTTGCTCGTGACCGTGCACGTTGGGGCGTGGCGGGAGCAGCCTGTCCCTGCCCTGTGCCGCATCAGCTGGTGCCGCTCCTAGGAGCCTGGAAGGGAGGCCACTGTGGAGCCACTCCTGGCACGGCTGGGGAGTCGGCGATGGCCCTTGGCGCCTCCCTGGGTAAGTCCGCTAGGGAGCTGTGGAGCTTCTGCACCCGCGTCGCCATGGGGCCCCTTGCGGGCGAGGAGGAAGCGCTTTGCATAAGCCCCCTGGCTCTCCCGTGCGTCTCCCTCCAGGACACAGAGTAGCGAGCGGGGACTCATCCAAAGCCTCTTTCTGGTTTGCTGGCACCCAGCTGTGCCGCGAGAGCCGGACACATCCTCCTCCAGTGTGATGAGCCCTGGTCACATCCTCCTCCAGTGTGATAAGCCCTGGACACATCCTCCTCCAGTGTGATAAGCCCTGGACACATCCTCCTCCAGTGTGATGAGCCCTGGTCACATCCTCCTCCAGTGTGATAAGCTCTCTCGCTGGGGGTCCTCTCCTTGTAGGCTGTGATTTTTCATGCATCTCTGTCCCAAAGAAAGGGAGCTCTTGGAACGCAGCCCGTGAGGCTTCCAGGCCGCTCCGGGCACCTCAGTCAGCAAAACAAACACGGTGCCGAATAAGCCGAGTAAATAACGGATAACGGAGCAGAGGGAAAGGAGGAAGGAAGGAGGAAAGCGTGAACGTCCCGCCATCTAAAGAGTTCCCCAAGCAGAAAAGCGGCCTGGTCGGTCTGTCTGTTTGTCTGTCTGTCTGTCTGTTTGTTTATCACCCCCGCCCTTGGTGACCATCGACTAGTTTCTCTGTGTCTCTGGATCTGTTCCCACTTCGCTTCGTCTGCTCATTGGTTCTGCGTCCTCAGACTCCACGCGTAAGTGAAATCATATGGAATCTGTCTCCCTCTGCCTGGCTTATTTTAAACGCATTATTTTTAGCATCGTCCACCCAGTCATCGAATCCTAGCCATTCTAGGCTCTGCTTT
>NW_011894881.1:0-639 GCF_000151845.1 Pteropus vampyrus | reverse complement strand
GAGAGCACAGATCTACTTTTTCTAGTTCCTTCCACTAAGTATGAGTGAAAACCCTGGCCGCCTGCGTCAGGCAAACGTAAGACTCTGGAGGGCGGAGAGGAGGCAGGTGTGTTAGGAATGGTGAGGCCCAAGTAGCAACACGGTTGTGAGGTCTCTGAAATTTCCTTAAGCATCATCTATCCAAGGCTTGGAGCTAAAGAAACCGGCAGCCCAGAACCGCCAAGGGGTTAAAGGAGAAAAAAATGCACAGTGATGTTCATGGCAGCATTATTCACGGTGGCCAGGACATGGGAGCAACCGAAGTGCCCTACGGTGGACAATCGGATCAAGAAGCCAGGGCACATACACGCGATGGAATATGACTCAGCCGTAAGAAGAGATGAGATACCGCCATTTGCGACAACGTGGATGGACCTCGAGATAATCCTGCTGAGTGAAATAAGCCAGGCAGAAAAGGTTGAAAATCACATGATGTCACATACGTGGAATATAAACCCCAAAGCGACAAATGAACAGGACGAACAGAGACTCAGGGGCATGGACCATGGACCAGCGGGTACCGGAAGGGACGGGGGAAATAAATAAATAAAATGTTTAAAAAATTATGTATCTATAGTATGAAAAAAAAAAGCAAATAAA
>NW_011894880.1:1702-3142 GCF_000151845.1 Pteropus vampyrus | reverse complement strand
TTCAACAAATATTTCCTGAGTGTCTAGACTGGCACTGTGCTGAGAGCTGACAGAAAACAAGGAAAACAAAGCAGACAAAAACTCCTGCCCTCACAAGCAGTTTCCAGTGAAGGAACGGGCAATAAACAAAACCAGTGACTAAATCGTATGCCTGATGCTGAATAGGGCTGTGGAAAAAAAAATGACGCAGAGAAACATGGCGAGGACTGCTCGAGTGGTTGTGATTCAAACAGGGTGGTCTGGAAGGCCTCACTGCAAACATGGCATTTGTACAGTGGCCTGAAGATGACCGAGCCAGTCTTGTGGCTATCTGGAAAGACAGAAATATAGGATAAAGGAAGAGCAATTGCAAAGGCCCTAAAGGAGGAGCATGCTTGGAAGGACAGTGTAGATATGGTGAAGAGAGCAGGGGGAGAAAACTAGAAAGGTCGAGGGGGTGTGTGTGTGTGTGTGTGTGTGTGTGTGTGTGTGTGTGTGTGTGTGCGTGCACTTGTGGGGCCTTTTAGGTCATAATAAGAACTTAGACTTTTGTCTGAATAAGATAAGAAGACACTGAGTAAGACAGGAGGGTTTTGAACAAAGAAGTAACGTAAACTAGTTCATATTTTTTAAAAAATTATTCTGACTTCTTTGTTGAAAACGGACTTAGGGGAACGCGAAAGCATGAGCACTGAGACCAGGGAGGAGGCTACGAAGGTATAATGCAGGAGGGATGTGGTAGTGGAATGAATCAGGGCCATAGCCATGGATGTGACAAGTGGTCGCAATATATTTCAAAGGCAGAGCCAAGAGAATTATCTTCCATAGCAACTCAGGTGGTAGTAGAAAGAGAGAAGACAGAAATTATGTGATGTTAACCTGAGCAACTGAGCAGATGGGGAAGACTGAAGGAGGTTTCTGGGTGCAGGTTGGCAGGTCAGAAGGGCAATGAGATGACAGAAATTCAGTTTTAGACATGTTTAGTTTGAAACTGCTATCAGGCAGCCAAGTGGAGATGCACAGTAGGTGGCCTGGGTCAGCAATTATGTGTATGTGAAAGTTTTAGAAGATAGATATAGATAGATAGATGATAGACATATAAGTAGGTACGTAGGTAGGTAAGTAGGTAGACAGATGATAGATAGATAGATAGATAGATAGATAGATAGATGATAGATAGATGATAGATAGACAGATATGATAGATGATAAGAAGATAGATGATAAGCAGATAGATGATAAATAGATGATATATAGATGGATGGATGGATGGATGGATGGATGGATGGATGGATGGATGGATAAATAGATTAGTAGATTAGATAGATGATAGATAGATAGATGATAGATATATAAGATATATAGATATAGATAGATGAAAGATATATAAGTAGATACGTAAGTAGGTACATAGATATATAAGTAGGTAGACAGACAGATGATAGATAGATAGATAGATAGA
>NW_011894880.1:0-1652 GCF_000151845.1 Pteropus vampyrus | reverse complement strand
ATAGATAGATGAAAGATATATAAGTAGATACGTAAGTAGGTACATAGATATATAAGTAGGTAGACAGACAGATGATAGATAGATAGATAGATAGATAGATAGATAGATAGATAGATAGATAGGAAGGTATTTTTTTTTTAAGGACATGGCACTAGATCAGCTCCCTAAGGCAGGGAGTTTAGGTAAAGAACAAGTATAAGGACTGAGTGCTGGGACACGCTAGTTAGAAGTTGAGGAACCAGCAATAGAGACTAAGATGGAGGTGCCATACATATGTATGTAAATTTGTCTAAACAAAGACATCTGCCCTTCCCAGCCCCAAGGGGCTGATGCATCTTCACAAGGGTACCATGAGACACACAGCCTAGAACTGGGTACTATTCATTGTCTTACTCTATGAGAATCATGAATCTTCAGGCTCTAGTCACCGCAGAGGCCAAACCCTTGTGGCTCATTCCAGAAAAAAATATCAGACAGCAATGAAGATCAAGAACCCAAAAGTATGATCAGGAGACAGAACCAGCTCAGTCACCAAATCATTCATATTCGTTCTACCAGAGCCAATTCCGTGAGTCACTGTCCCCGGTGCTGAACTCAGGCCGCTCGCTAAATTCAGAGCCCATTGCTAATCCCACAAATGCAAAATTATTCACAAGTATACATTTGCAATAGTATAACAGCATCCTCTACAAAAATGGCAAAATATTTTGATCACTTAGTGTATTCCAAGCACTATTTAGATGGATTGCATTAAACAAAGGTGACAGCAATAATATCTCCCATCTGTAAACTCTCCTGCCGGTTCCTAGGTAGAATCTATTTCTCCTTTCCTTGGAATCCAGGTTGGACTGAATGACCAGTCTGTAACCAAAAGAACATGAAGAAAGTGACTTTGTGTAACATCTGAGCCTCATTCAGAACAGCTATGCATCTTCCAACTGGTTCTCTGGGAACACTTGCTTTCCAGACATCCCCTCTTAGGACCTCCTTCTTGGAACCAGTCACCACACCGCAAGAAGCACAAGCCACATCAGGATGCTGCATGTGGGCAACCAACCACCAGGAAGCCTGCTCTCCAAGTCATTACAATCAGGTGCGTAAATACAGAACTCTCCATATGATTCCACCCCCAGCCTTTGATGCATCCCAAACTATTTGAGTCTTCCAAGCTGAAGCCTCAGAATTTAATGTTCTCCATCTGAATGTATGAGCATAATAAAAGAGTTTCCATTTTGTGCCATTAAGTTTTAGGGGTCATTTATAAAATAGCAATAGATGACAGGAACAATTATGCTAAGTGCTTTTGTTACATTATCTCATTTAACCATCAAAAGAAATCTATAAGCTGGGTATCATTATTCTCTATACCTCACAGTGAGAACTGAGACTTAAGCAGGATTAATGCAGCTAATAAATGGTAGAACCACAATTCAAATACAGACTTTCTATTTACAGAACCAGAAATTGTAAAGACAGCATGACGATGCATACTATGGGTAAGAAACTCTGCTAGGTGCTGAGTAAATATGAAATAAAAATATTAGAGAACCCCTGTCTTTGAGACTTCTGTAAGCAAAATAAGGAGTCAAAACACGTATTTGTAGCAATCACTCTCTTCTTAAAATCTTTAATTCAACAACCTGGCCAATGGT
>NW_011894879.1:2153-3544 GCF_000151845.1 Pteropus vampyrus | reverse complement strand
ATCTGCAAGCCAAGGAGAAAGGCCTCACTGGAAAGCAACACCGCCAGCACCTTGATCTTGGACTTGCAGCCTCCAGAACTGTGAGGAAATAAATTGGTTATTTAAGCCACCCAGCCTGTGGTATTCTGTTATGGCAGTCCTAGCAGACTAATACACAGACAGTGCGCATCACCTGTACAATGTGGGAAAGGTGACTGTGACATTATTTGTACAAGAAACAGTACCACAAATCCAGTGTCATCTAAATCCACAAAGAGGGCCTGACAAGTTGGCTCACACGAAGAATGCCAGTAAAATAGTAGTGAAAGAGCAGACAGCATGCTGAGGGAGATAAGGAAAGCAAGGGTTTGGATAGCAAGTCATCTCAAATGGTCTTGCCTACTTCTTCAGCCAATTGTAGCAGAAGGTCATGCAAAGGAACAAGGTGTGCATTCAGCCAGGAACTGAGGCTCACCAGAGCCCCTTTTGCCATGAGAAACTTCTCACCAGATTCTAAAATAATACTTCTACACATTTCTCCCCTATCTCCTACCACCATCAACAACACATATGAAATCAAGATCCTGCCATGCCAAGATCTTGTCAAATTCACTAAGGTCACCAGGAAAGCCCTGTTACCTACAGCTCCTCAGTGACCTTTAGCAGGTGGCTCAGTGTCTCTGGAGGGCAGAAGTAGCATGGAGCATGGCAAGCAAGTATACACAGAGACACGCACAGTACATCCACCCCAAATCCAGACCAGCATATTCCGGCTAGTCCATTGCTACCGACATCCCAACCCTTCCTCCCCTTGGCTCTGTCAGCACAGTAACCAGGAGGCTCAGACACAGGAAGAAGCCTCTCTGGTTCTCAGACACCAGCCAGTGGGAGTGAGCACCTTCCCTGTCCCGGCACCTCTCATGAAGTGGGCTATTTCCAACCTCTGTGATCTAGCATTTCTGGAAGGGAGGGGATGCTCACAGGTTGCTAGAGGGGCTACCTGCCATCTGGGCCAGCTTCTGCCCCTACTGCCATCACCTGGGTAGCCTCGTGGGGGATGGGGGGAGGTATAAAATCGCATAGCCATTTCTCAGTATCTATTAAAATTTTTAAATATATATGTCCTACAACCCAGAAATTCCTTTTGTCATCAATCCTTGAGAAACAATCTGCATAAACTGCACACAATCTGAAAGTCCATCAATACGACACTAGATAAAATGTAGTCTATATCTAAACTTTGAAACTTTACACAGCTATTAAGACTGAGGTAGATCAACATGTATTAGAAAGACTGCCAAAACATATCTCTGAGTTTAAAAATCCATGATGTCACAATGCGGACACAAGTCACAAACATGATGAGAAAAAATGAATACAAACAGTTCATTGTATAAGGCTCTATTCATATA
>NW_011894879.1:0-633 GCF_000151845.1 Pteropus vampyrus | reverse complement strand
CAGAATGAGAGGAAAGGGAAAAAAGATAAAGAATTCTGAGGCAGCGACCAAGTTCTTTTGGAAAGATCCCAAAAGAGATGAAACTAGGAAGTCTCGACCCCAGCAAACAACTCTTTAAAATAAGCCCTTCACATCCCAGGGGTACCAAGTACCTGGAAGCTGAAGCTTTTAAGGAGGCTTCCTCCTACCCTAAGTGCCCAGTCTGTATTCCGTTCCTAATGCAGTAAGCTGTGTCTTGCTAAGTTGAAGATCGGAGAGGAGCCCCCCAGAAAGCCCTCCCTAGCGGAGCTCGGAGCAGGACAGGGAGGGGTGGAGAACACACTCAGGGACTGCCAGCCTGCCAGGCCCAACACACAGGCGCTCAGTGGGATCAACCCCGTGGGTCAGGGCCTCCAGTGCTGGCACCTGTCCCCGCAGTTCTGCCCACCACACCTCCCCAGGTCCAGAGGAAGAAGCCTGGCCCTGCCCTCCAACTCCCTGAGGCCAGGGTAGAGACCAGTGCCCATACCTTTGGGGAGAGGTTGCCCCCCTGCCCCGGCGTCCCCGGGCTTGAAGCTCCAGGCCCACAGATGCTGCGGCTCCTCTGGGTGCCACGCGGTGGGCCCGCCTGGGGGAAAGGGCATGCCCGCGTCC
>NW_011894878.1:1907-4099 GCF_000151845.1 Pteropus vampyrus | reverse complement strand
TACTATTTTAGATATTGGGGATATATCATTAAGGAACAGAAATGCTTACATTTTTGTTGATTGGATCTTCTGAATCAACTCTACATATCACCTACTTTTGTTCTGATTTTTCAAGGGGACCTCACCTTTTGAGCTGCAGCATCTTTCATTAGTCCTATGAGTTTTCTTTCTTTTTCCTTCTTTCCTTTTTCTTTCTCTCTTTCTCCCTTTCTCCCTTTCTTCCTTCCTTTCTTTCTTTCTTTTTGAGGTAAAGAGTTGTTTATTTGTATTTGGTTCTTTTAACTCATCTCAATTTCTTAATATTTTTCAGGAATTTCTGATGATAAAATATACTGAAGGTAGAAATAGTAATGCGGCCAGGTCACTTCTCAGGGCACAGAGATGTTGCTGATTCCACACATGGCAGATGAGGACCAGATATTCTGAGCTCAGCCATGGCTTATGGCACGACAGTCCCTCAAATGAGAGGTCATATGCACCTGCTGCTCCTGGGTGTCAAACTCCTATGTGCAGCCTTCCCAGTGGCAATTTGTCTCATAGATGACTTTAGGCTCTTGCTTGCTTTTATCTTTATCCCCTTCCTCTTTCATCATGGTGGTTCCTTCTGGCTGTTCCTACTGATCCTGAGGCTCAGGGCTGAGGAGGTTCTCATTGGGTTTGATCTTGGAATGCTTGTTGTGCATCAGGTTGCCAGTGCTGCTTTCCACTCATGGGCCTGTTCTGCTATGAGGACTTAGAAGGGCAAGAGCTGACCTGGATGGGGTTCAGAACCATAGGGATCCCAAGAAGAGGCCTCTGTGTTGGAAAAGTTGGGGCAGGATGGATGAGTGGAAGGCTATGTCCAAAGACCAAGCCTAAGCTCTGTTGTCAGCTTAAGATTTGTTGATGCATATGGAGAGACTTGGGTGCAGAAGGGTAGATGAAACTCAAAGCAGGGCTGATTGCACTCACAGATAAGCAACCACAGGAGCCACTTGCTGAAGAGCTGCTGTGGGAATTATTGAGAATTGTGACCAAACAGTTGGGAGACATCCTTATCGTGGTCTGAAGGTCAAGGCTATGATAGAACAGTGGTGATAGGAACAGTGTATGTTTTTGGCTTGACCTGGCTGACAGCCTGGGGCTGGGGAATCTGGTGCTATCCATGGCATGAAGATATTCCATGTGGATGGCCCCAGCACCGGTGGTGGCAGCTGAGGGAATGATGTTTGCATAGGGGCTGCGTTGGCCAACTAACAGAGCCATCTGATGATAGTATTCTGCTGGACTGACTCCAGCGTGGGGTGCATCTGTGGGGCTCAGCCCCTGGGCTGCGGAGATCATGTTGAGGTACAAGCTGCTATGCAGAAACCGGATGTAGTCCATGTAAGGATTGATGTAGGGATATGGAAGGCTGAAGCGGGACTCAGAAGCTACAGTGGGGTTCTAGTGGGGGTAGATCCTAATGAAGGGCAGGCCTGAATATGTTGGGCTACTGGATAAGGCGGAAGGCACATGTAATGAAGGAATCGGAGATGGATTATAATGGTAACACGCCTTATGATGTCTTGCATAGATTGGCGCAGGAGGATGGAATGCAAGAATAAGGTGAAGAGAGCAGTAGTGAGGCTCCATGTAACCATTCCTGGGGTCCATGGCAAACACAGCCCCAGGGTATGGGACAGAGGGGTCGGCCAGGTGGGGCAGGGACCCATGGACTTCTTCCTTCTTGATCAGTGAGGCCCTCTCATCACTGGATGTTGAAGGCTCCTCACTGATCTTGCTGAGCCCCTGGACACTCTGTGGCTGCATAGTGACCATATTTCTTCTCTCTCTGTGATAGGTGTCAGTGGCAAGCTGATCGAGAAGGGAAGGTTTGATGGTGAGACGCCAAGTTGGGAGAATGCACAAGAGGCAGTAATGAGAATGAAATGGAAGGCACCAACTTTATGTGGGGAGTGCAGTTCTATTGGGGGGAATACAGTATTGTGCATACTTCTGCTCCCCTTTCTCATGCTCCCCTTCTGCTCTCCAGGAGACTGCATGGCTCCACACATAGCAGAGTACAATAGTGTCATTCAGCCACACGTGCATGATATAACAAGTTGAAGTATGTTTATATATTTTAGGCGCCCTACTACACTAATGTAACATTCCAAATCCTATTCCTAGTCAGGACCCTGGACCACAGCCAGACCTTGGAGAGAGACCCT
>NW_011894878.1:0-342 GCF_000151845.1 Pteropus vampyrus | reverse complement strand
GCATTTGCCAAGTCTACCACATAATGGTATTGTCTAAGTTCATGTGACAACTGGCCCATGATGTACCTAACGTTCAGCACAGCAGCATGCAGGGACGGTGTAACTTTATTCAGCTCCCAATAGTCAATTGTCATGCTCCAGGAGCCAACTGGGTGCCCCAGCCAAATCCCTAATCAGGGAGATAATCAGCCAGCCACACCTCACAGGTTGTACCTTTCCCAAAAATAGGAGTGAATTGGTCAGGACACAGCTGATTCCACAGCACCAGCAGCACTTCATTAGGTTGCCGCTCAGTCTTTCTTGCAGCAACTCCTGCCTCAAGATCAAACCACATTTGCCTAT
>NW_011894877.1:5787-8483 GCF_000151845.1 Pteropus vampyrus | reverse complement strand
TTGAGATAAGAAGAGGTCAAGGAAGAGAAGGATATTTTGTTCAATCACTCACTTGCTTATTGCTTAAGGGAAATGGATTTCCTAAAATTAATATTTGCAGGAAAACAAGTTTTTTAATTAAAATAATACTTGAAGCATACAAAGGGATGAAATAAATATGTAAGTTAAGAAGCACGATAATAAAAGAGACACTTGCTAGCATATTACCTAAGACTCGGGCAGCATCTGCAGTATCATCGAAGAACTTGAACGTGTCCTATTCAAATTCTTTCTCCCTGTCTCTTCCCAGAGCAGACTTCTGCCCTGAACGGTGTACAGCATCCCCCCTTTATCCAGTAGTTTCACTCCGTGGTTTTAGTCACCCACAGTCAACCTCAGTCTGTAAATCTTAAGTGAAAAATTCCAGAAACAATTTATAAGGTTTAAATTGCGAGCTGTTCTTAGTAACATAATGAAATCTCACACCATGTCGCTTCATCCTTCCCCGGGCATGAATCTACCCTTTGTCCAGCATATCCATGCCGTATGCTCTACCCACCCATTTGTCACTGAGCCATTGTCTAGGTTATCAGATCAACTGTCACAGTATTGCAGTGGTTGTGTTCAAGCCACCCTTATTTTACTTAATAATGGTCTCAAACATAGCATAGCTTTTATTACAGTACATTGTTATAATTGTTCTATCTTATTATTGTTTATTGTTGTTAGTCTCTTACTGTGCCTAATTTATAGCTTAAACTTTATCACAGGTATGTACGTAGAGGAAAAACAGTGTGTGTATAAGGTTCAGTACTAATCGCAGTTTCAGGCATCCGCTGGGGGTCTTGGAGTTAGATCGTCCATGGAAAAGAGAAACTACTGTATTTATCATTTCCATGCATTTAAAAAATATAGATTTAGCACATATGTCATACCCCAAATCTGTTATATAGTTTGTTTATTTTTAAGCTGCTGAAAAATGGTATCATCGTGTAGGTAGTCTTCTGCAACTTATTTTGATTCAGTATAATATGTTTAAAATTCATCTATATCATTGAGTATAGCTATAATTCATTCATTTTCAGTACTACATAATATTCCACTGTGTGGAACGATGTAAAAGAATATTCATGGCAACATGGTTTTTAACAGCACCCGTTTCATGTCACCCACATTTTTCAATGACTCAAAATCTAGTCACTCTTGATCTCAGACTCTTCCACCTCTAAACCAACTTTTGAAACTGGCATCAGAATTCACTTCATGAATAGAGATACGAGAACCCTACTATTATTTCCCCCAGTTTAAAGTCCCAGTGGATTTCATTCTGCTCTCAAGATAAAATCCATGCTGGCCCATCGCAGCCCCACTGCAATATTCTTTTTTAGTCTCATTTCCAACTATAGATTCTCCACATCCCACCTTTTTTTACCCTATTCTTTTTTGCTCAGACCAAACAAGAGTGCCAGCACTTCCCAAATAACACTCACAGTTTTTCTGTTCCTTTGCTCATGCAATTTTCTTTGCCAAGAACACCTTCTTTTTCTTTCTTGGAACAATGAAATACCAGGAATCATTCAAGACCTAGCTTTAAAGTTACCTCTTCTATGAAGTCTTCTTTGATCCCTGGAAAAAAGACATTATTCTCTATACTGTGCACCCATGATAATTAGTGAATCGTTTTGTACTGACTAGTTTCTGTCTTTTTCATAACAATGAATAAGCTCATCACCTTTCGTGGACAGAAAGCTCCATGCAATCAAGGACCATATGCTTTTGTTGTTGAAACCTCCCATAACCCCACTACCCACCTTCAACACGATCCCCATCTCGGTAGCATTTTTAGGGTCTTATACACAGGAAGGGCCTAGTACGTGTTTGTCGAACTGACTGGAGCAAAGGGCACTGAAACTGTTTCTCAAGGGCTGTGTTTAGAAATCGCTACAATCTTTTCTGATGACTGCATAGCAAATTGGATTTACCTTTCAATTTTGCATTATTCTTGTGTTATTGGGATTATGATGAATAATAAGGTAATAACAGCAATTAGCCTCTAGATGACTAATGGTCCCTTAAATTGATTTTGAACAATCAATTTGAACATCTTCCTGTGGCCAAATTAAAATAGGGCGGGCCACAAAGTGTTCCATAAACATTCCTGAGAATGAAAATGGTGAAATTATGTCCAATGAATACTGAGGTGGTGTGGGAATTCCCTAGGGTATGGGAATGGGAGTGAGAGGCAATTTAATAATTAAAGCTCTGTTTCTGAAAAGCTGCAACCTAAAAACTCAATGGCGTTTGTGCCAAAAGTTTGTATGTCGGTTATTTCAAACTTACCAGTTTTCAACACGGAACTAGAGTTCTACATTGTGTTTTGGGTTCCCTTCAACCCACCACAACCTACTGAAACTCTAGAGGGCCTAATGTATGCCTGATCTGAGCCATGGTTTATTAGATACAGTCATTGAGGAGAAACGCCTTCAAAGCTCAACCTGGGCTCTACATAGATCCTGTGTCCCCACTGCACTGGCAATATGAGACCCCACACTGACTACTTCATCACCATGTAAGTGGGTCTCATCTAATGCCAGGCTACTGGAGATGGAAACCTGAGCTTTTGTCTAAGCTCTAGAAGGACAGGGTAGGAGGAGGAAAGAGATAGAAAAGAAGGTAGGGAAGATGCTCCCCCGAGATGCAGAGATCCGTTACAGAGA
>NW_011894877.1:0-2187 GCF_000151845.1 Pteropus vampyrus | reverse complement strand
AACATGGTCTTCTGATCCCAAGTTCATGATCCTTTCCACAGCAGCAATATATTCCTAAAATATTAGATCCATAATGGATGTTAGGGATTATTTCATCCAGGAGTGACAGATATATTCTAAATAATATGCCAACTCTAATTCTTCTAAGCTACCTGGAGTGCGTGCTGAGAAGAACATGGGACCCATCGTAGACTTGGTGGGGAAAAATACCATGATTGATTCTTGATGTCTGCCACAGGCACCTATGCCAGGCACTTTCCAACCTCGACTGAGTTCTCTCCCGATACTTTTGCAGATGGGAAAATTGTTTCTGGGAGATTTAGAAAGAATTGCCCAAGGGCACGCAGCATGGTGTTGGCAGAGCCACAGAAAGCCTCCACCTCTCCTGACTTCATAGCCGGCGCTCTTGACCTTGCCCTGGCCCCTCCTCCAGAGTTCTCGTGGGAAACCTGCCAAGCCATTCTTTCTTTCTGAATCTCTTTCTGACCTTGTTTTTCTGTCTCATGTCAGATATGCACATCATCAGAATAAAGTGCTTTGAAGACGAATCCGATGTGAAATATTAGCTTGCTATTGTCAATAAGATTCCTCAGTCAAGGTTTCTGTTGAGGAATTGCTTAGAGGGACACGTTACAAGTGATTGATGGGTACCGCGTTCTGGTGTTGGGACTGGAGGAGCAACCGCAGGGCAGTCAAGAAATGATCAGAGCCAGCTCAGCATTTTGGAGCTGGCTGGTGCTAAATTTTCCTGAACAATTTTGATCTGATCAGCTCAAAGCACTATGGAACGGTTCATTGGTGCAAGGAAAATGACTGAAGTACTGTGTTTAACTTTAGGAGAAATAACCTGAAGACCATAGTCATTCACCGAAATGGCATCCAGTTAATATTGAAGAGAAAGTGCGTATAGGTAAAAATGAAGTGAAAATTTGAAAAATCTATTCCAGATAATTCAAACAGAAAATTATTGTATAGCAACACTTAACTCATGAGTTATGTGAAATTAAAGTATTTAGTTAGTGCCTGGCAAACAATAATTGCTCAAAGAACAATAAACAATAATATTTTTAATGAGAACGGATTGTAGGAGTGTGCGTGTGTGTGCGCACACACTAATACAGGTATCTGTGAACGTGCGTTGCTCTCTTTGAACCATCTGCTTGACTAACTCAATTATCTCTGTGTTGTAGACACATTTCCAATTCTCTCTATATCTTTAAATGGAGAACAAACCCACTTTGCACTGGAATGTCACATTTCGCTTTCTTTTCAGTGAACACAGGCGTTTTATTAAATTTTCTGATGTTCATGAAATGTGACTAACGGGCATTGTTAGACTAGAGCTGCTGTTCATAAAAGTGAGTCGCAGAGAGGTTAAGTGATTAGCCCCAAGTCACACAGCTATTGAATGGCTGAGCAAAGATGAGGCGCCAAGTTTTTCACTCTCAATTCAGAGTGCTGTGCACTATCTCTTCTTTATATTAGGATCACAATTTTTTTACCTCTTCCACCTTTTCCCATCTCTTCTCTATTTCTTGTATTTTTTTCAATTCCTTACTATAATTGAAATCAATAACTACTTATGAAATTTCTTTTATGTGTCCACTGTTGGTCACTAGACCATGAATATAAGGCTTCATCCATATTAATGGCAAGCGCTGGCGGTTGCTACTTCCAGCTTTTCCTGTTGACAGATTTTCTTCAAATCACCATTGCTCTTTCATATAATACAGGGGAGGATAACTCTATCTGACTCCAGGAATAAATCCAGAACAGCTAGGGTACTCATTGCCTTGCCAGGGATGGGCTTAATGAGGGTCACGTGATCGTGCTCTGGATAATGGGTGGGGGGGTGTCTGCTCAGGCCTCCTTGCAAAGGTTTCTTTGCCAAGAAGATGCTCACTTTCTTCTGCTGGATGTCAGATTGTCTGGATGACAAGGTAAGTTTGTAGCTGCCTTGTTCTTGGCAGGAAGACAGTTTCTGGTGTTCCAGGACTGGAACCACTGGGATTCTTGGTTTCAATTTGAGTTAGGGTTTTCTTGAACTAGCTGCTTGAGGAATCTTAACCGACAAAGCATCCTAAAGAAGTTTTGAAGTTCCTGTTATTATGACATGGTGTATGGTTATAAGCACACGCTGTGGGGTCGGACTCAAACTCGACTATTGTTTTTGCCCCCTGCTGGCTG
>NW_011894876.1:2055-4415 GCF_000151845.1 Pteropus vampyrus | reverse complement strand
TAAATAAAATACATTATGAAAATCAATTTCACTTTTTTCTTTAATTTTATTGATGTGGCTACAAGGAGATTTAGGATCCTGTGTGTGGCTTGCCTTATATTTCTGTTGGACAGCATTGAGCTGGAATATTAACATATGACTGGGTTGTGTCAATCATTTGGCCTCAGTCTTAGGACTGAAAGATAGTGTGGTGAAATCATAGTGATTCTCCTTCATTCTATTGAGAGTAGTGGCAGTGACAGTAACTGTAGTTTCTAGGGGCAGCAGTAATATCATCTTATGTCTAGGTCAGGTGGCACTGGTGGTCCCAGTTTTGGTACCTGTGTCTAGCACTGGCTGTAGTGGTAGCATAATGTTGCGTATTGCTCCTGAAGATCCTGCAGGTATCCAGTATCCTTTTCTGCTAAGGTTCTTCATGAACTCTCCCCTCTCCATCTCAGTCCACAATGGTCCTTCCTCCTTTCAACATCCACGGTGAGTCAGATCCAAACCACACACTTGGCACTTGGCATGTGCTAGGAATCCTCTCATAGGAAAGTGCCTTTCTTCACAGCCAGATTGTAAAATTCTCTGTAGTAGGAACCCCTCTTTTGCAAAATTGTCTCCTATTAACTGTCAGGCCGTCTTGGTCACAGCATCTCTAGAGGAATACTTGTTAGTTATCACTGCAGATCTCTGAGGTAGGCTGAGCATTTGTCATTATCCCTGTCATACAGATGAGACTTACTCAATGGGGTCATATGACTGGCCTGAGGTCTTTGTAGCTGGTTTGCTGCCAAGACCTCCTCCAATCTCTTCCCTCTATTTCAGGCCTTGCCATATACATAAAATAATATATTAGTTTCTAGGGCTACTGTAATAAAATGCCACAAATTGAGTGACCTAAAACATTGAAAATGTATTATCTCATAATTCTGGAGTCTTTAAGTCTGAAATCAAGGTATTGGCAGGGCCATGCTCTCTCTCTGAAACCTATAAGGAAATCCTTGCTTACCTCCTCCTAAATTCTGGTGGTTTGCCAGCAATCTTTGGTATTCCTTGGCTTGTAGCTATATAACTTCATCTCTGTCTTTATCATCACATGGCTTCCTCCCCTTGTGTCTCTTTCTTCGTATAGCCATCTTCTTATAAGGATATTAATTGTTGAATTAGGGGTCAACCCTACTTTAGTATAACTTCATTTAACTTAACCTCTTAACTACTAGTTAAATGCAGATTTTCGACTATTCAGGACAGCGCCCCAATTCCCACATTGTTCAAGTGTCAACTGTATTTACATCTGCAATAACCCTATTTCCAAATAAGTTTATATTCCTTAGTACTGGAGGTTAAGACTTCAACATATCTTTCTTGGGGGATTGGAGATGGAATATTCAACCTATAACAGATAGTAACTATAAGAGGAGAGAATACCAAAGTAACTGAAGAAATTGTCTTGTTTCCAGGATTTATTCCAAGGAAGAATTACACTACACTGGGGTAGAAGGGCGGAGGGAAGTCTTTTTAGGTGTATATTCCCACTTAATACTTGGTTTGCATACAGACTAACGGGATTTGGTTGACAAGCGTATGTTTTCATGAGTTATAGTATATCATTTTCCTCATATAAGAACTGAATGGCCCCTGACATAAGATATCAGCCCCATTCTTTCTAGTAGTTCTTCCCAGCTATCCTGAGGCAGCTATCCTGTTTAGAGGGAAATGATGGCGTGTAATTTTGATGAGTAAATGGGATAAGTGATTGTTGCGGTGAGTCTGTTACTCTTTGCCAGAGAACCATCTTAGACGAGTAAGCTAGACGAGTGAGCTATTCATACATAACAAGCCTAACCAAGGGGATGTAGCTAGCACTTAGGATATGTACCCATTATTCTGGTACCTCCTTTCCTCCTTTGATAAAACATAGAAGATATGAATAAAAAGAAATACACATTTTTTAAAAAACATGAAAAGGCAATGGTGAAATGAGCTCTGCTTCATTCCAAAAGAAAAGAATGACAGTAGTTTCCAATTAGGCCCTTTGTTGAGACCCTATACAAGAATAGCAATATAATTGGGATTCTAAGACTCCCGTAGTCTACCTCTAATGAAAGCTTGCTCATGACATAGAGTCAAATCACCAAATAAGCCCATCTTCAAATCCAATTTCTCTAGATGGGAAGAGCGTGGGCTATAGAGTCAGTGCTATCTTTTAATGTGTGATTTTTTCTATGTATAAAAATGAGGATAACTACTTAGCAGGGCTGTGATGGAGATCAAGTACTTAGCATATATAATAGGTCCTCCATTAAATTGAAGCCTTTCTTCTCCCAGTCCTGCAAACATATGCAACACAATTTCTGCCCACTGCCCCACCATCA
>NW_011894876.1:0-415 GCF_000151845.1 Pteropus vampyrus | reverse complement strand
TGGTGAACTGGCACGTAGTAGGCATTAGAAAGATGTTGGCAGAATGACTGACTGTGGGTTGCGCTGAAGGGTCTACTAATTTGGCTGCAGCACAGCTCAGGAAGGGGTTGGAGGTCTGGCGACTCTGAGGTTCCGCTTCGCAAAGAGCAGTCGCGCAAACCGCAGGAGAGCGAAGCGGAACCGGGTGGCTGAAGTGCAGCGGTCAACACGGCTGCGCATCAGGACGCTTCTTCGCAGGGCTGCGGGGCACCGACAATCTCCGGGCACGCATGCGCACTGTGTTCTTCCCGCCTCCAACAAGATGGCGGAGGCCAAGTAGGGAGGGGGCGGGGTGTTGCCGCCGGAAACCCGGCCGCTGCTGGGGGGAGCTGCGGGCGAAGGCCCGGGAGCAGCGGGCCGACGTTGGCGTGATGCT
>NW_011894875.1:3545-5081 GCF_000151845.1 Pteropus vampyrus | reverse complement strand
CTAGCATTGATGTGGGGTGCTAGGCTGAGGGTGAGGGTGGGGGTAGCTGTCCGAGGCCTCCTGCCTGGTCGAGTCCTACCCCACCGACGGGCAGCGTCTCCCTGGGGGCAGCGGGAGCCGTGCGCTCTGGGGCTGCCGAGCCCATGTTTGCACTGTCCCAGCCCCAGAGGCTCTTTTCGTTGCTCCCAGCCCGTCTTGCCCTCTGTGCAGTCCTTTGTAGGGGACACTGTGGGTGGGATCTGAGGCGCTGGGGCCCTATATTTGTGTGGGACAGAGTCTTCTAGGGTCAGGTGGAGCCTTATGTGCCCTGGACGGGGAAACACTCCACAGGACTGAGCTGGGACCCTCTCATTGTCCCCTGAGTGACTCACAGCCAAGAAGGGTCCCTCCACCCCTAGTTGTGCAGTTCCTGGAGCTGATCTGAAATTATGGAGGTGGGAGATGATAGGAGAGGCCCCACCGTATGCCCGGGTGGGTAGGTGGCCAAGGCCAGGGGTCCCCTCTGTGCTAGGTCAGAGTAGAGGGGTGGCCTCTGGGAAGGTCTTCCTACTGAGCTCTGACTGCTGGTCTGACCTCCCAACGCCCCCTAGAGGCCTACATCCCACCCCAGATCTTCTATAATGGCAAGGTGGACTACTTTGACCTGCAGCGCCTTGGAGGCCTCCTCTCACACCTTCGGAAGACCCTCAAAGGTGTGTGCAGACCTGCGGGCAATGAGCAAGTCAGGGCTGGGTGGAGGGTGGGCCCTGAGCCAGCTCTGCTGTGGGTGCTGTGCTGTCCTTGGCCCACCAGAGGGCGCCCAAGTATAGACCTAGTCGGGCAGTGAGCCGCTGATCTGCTCACTCTGCCTCTGGTTTGGGGTCCAGCTACCCCTTTCCTCAAGCACCCACCCCAGGGGACGTCTGGGAGCCTTATAATAAAATGGGGGCGGGTGCGCTGACATAGGGGGAACCACAGGATCCTGGAGAGGTCACTGGGGTGGGAGGGGATGTGCGTAGTTACTGCCTGAGCTGCTTTTAAGGAAGAACGCAAGTGTCTCCAGTGCCAAGGGCCGAGAGCACAGCGCCAGCAAAGGCAGGGACGCTGGGAACGGCCCAGCGTGGCCTGGGGACAGAAAACAGGCAGCATGCTGGAGAGGAAACGCAAAGCAAGGAGCCATGGGAAATGAGGCCCAGGAGTCTCAAGGGCAGGGTCTGAGGGCGCTGTGGGCTAGAAGGCAGTGTAGACTCATTCCAGGGCAGGGCAGTGAGGCTTGGGATCTGTGTTGTAAGACGCTGTGGCTGTTGCCTTGTTTAGAATGGGGTGAGAGCCAAGAAAGAGGGTAGCCAGTTGTCCAGGCAACATGAGAGGTAGGGA
Organism: Pteropus vampyrus; assembly: GCF_000151845.1. Classification (NCBI taxonomy): domain Eukaryota; kingdom Metazoa; phylum Chordata; class Mammalia; order Chiroptera; family Pteropodidae; genus Pteropus; species Pteropus vampyrus. Next base: position 3,725 of record NW_011894875.1, on the reverse strand, counting down.
GAGGTCAAGGGTGAAGGGGAGGAGTCAGCGATGACCCCAGGCTTCTCTCCAGAGGCTGAGAAGATGGGGTACCATCAGGGAGAGGGGCTGCAGGAGGAGGCTGGGATGACAAGTCTGTTTGAGGTGCCCAGGGACACAACCAGGACCGTGGCCTGGTCTAGAGACAGAGATGGTGGGGTC
>NW_011894875.1:0-1725 GCF_000151845.1 Pteropus vampyrus | reverse complement strand
GGTAAGGCACCCGAAGGTCACCGTGGACATGCCGTTTCCCTTGCTCTAGATGGTGGGTGTGTCCGACGATGTCAATGAGTATGCAATGGCTCTGAGGGACACAGAGGACAAGCTCCGTCGGTGCCCCAAACGGGTAAGGCCTGCACAGGTGGGTGGGTCTTTGGGAGGGCGGGCGTGGCAGAGGGGCAGCTTACCCAGGTCCCCAGGTCAGTCCACAGAGGAAATCTGGCCCGGCCTAACCCTGCCCCTGCCCGCTGCCCCAGCAGTTTTCCTTGCCCCACCACCCCCCATACCACGTCAGCGAGAGGCGGGGCTGGTACCAGGGCTGGGTGCAGCCAGAGCCCTATCGACCAGCTGAAGCCTGTGCCAAGGTGCCCCCACCCCGGCCTGCTAAGTGCTGATGCATACCCACGCTCATCAATTATGGATTTGACCCTGAGTGCTTCCCCAGCCACTTGCAGAGTCAGCAGGAAGCGGGGCCTGGCTCCCCTGCTCCCCTCCTGTGGCTCTCCCAGCCTGGGGAACAGGGCCAAGCATGCCCAGGCTGGGCTGCCCAGGCAGGCCGCCTGTCTCCAGCTATCCGCAGAGCCCTGGGCTTGGCCAGGGAGAGAGCAGCTATTGGAGCTGCAGTTCAGTGTGGAGTCCCTGGGGTGTCCTGGCCAGGGGCTCACAGACTCCCAGCTGCATCTAACTTTTGCATTCCGAGGGATGGCCGTGGCCCTGTTCTGAGGCTTGCTTGGGTTCACCAGTGGGTCAGAGGCAGAGAGGGTTTTGAAGAGTGGAGCCGGGTCTGCCCGACCCTTTGCCTGCCGCACGCACCAGTGGGGCCCTGTGAGGGCTGCCTGGGGAAGGCAGGGTAGGTCTGATGTGGGGCCGTGTCCTGATCTTCCTTTCTCCTCGGGTGGCAGAGGAAGGACATTCTTGCGGAGTTGACCAAGAGCCAGAAAGTTTTTTCAGAAAAGCTGGACCACCTGAGTCGTCGCCTGGCCTGGGTCCATGCCACCGTGTACTCCCAGGTGAGCAGGCTAGTCACAGATCAGGCAGAGCTGTGCCGGCCCTCGATGCTCCCTGTGGCCCCGGGCCTCTGGCACACACGGGCCCCCTCCCTGCTCCTCCTCTTCCCTTTTCCCACCCCATGCCGTGACCCTGGCCCTCTCATGACCTATGAACTTGAGTAGATGCCATTTTTAGACTCCCCAGTTCCCCTCCAGTTCATAAACCCTCTCCTAGAGAAACAGAACCTGTCTCTCCCCTCCTCCCCTCCTCCCTGCCCCCCATGACCCTCCCCCTACCATGCATCTGCGGCTCGTTGAGGCCTCTCCCAAGCCACACCCTCGCTCTACATCTGTCAGACTCCCCGCCCTTGAGGCCACTGGCTCGCTCCCACTCACTCATTCGCTCATTCATTCGGTAACATGTGCCCAGAGCCTGGCGTATGCCAGGTGCCATCCTGACGCTGGGGACACTCAGCAGTGAACCAGAAAGCCAAGGCTCTGCCTTCCTAGGGCAGTCGGCCTCCAGGGGTAGAAAGACAGACGGACAGACGGCGCATTCCCTCTGACCATACTTGGACCCCCAGGCCCCGGAGCCTCCGGACTTGTTTCCTCTCCCTGCGTCCTGGCACCTCGCCCTCTGGTGAGCGCCTGGTTGCTCCTCAGGTGCCCATATCAGGGCAGCTGTCTACCTTCTTGGGCAGGCCCCTCCCCCATAACTTGGTCCAGGTCC
>NW_011894874.1:6705-7033 GCF_000151845.1 Pteropus vampyrus | reverse complement strand
CAAAGCCTTTATAGCAGTTGTGCAGGACTGAACTAGGGTTTAGGGTATCTGGGTCTTAATTCTAGTTCCACCACCTATTAGCTGTGTTACCTTGGGTGAGTCATTTTCTCTCTCTAACTTCATTCATTCGTTCAATAAACTTTATGGAGGAGCACCTGCAACGCTCTAGTCAGTGTTCTAGCTAATGGGCCACAGGAATAAACAAACAAAACCCTGTTCTCAAAGAAATTGTGATTCGTTTGGGGAGACAGACAATGAGCAAAGTAAAAAAGTAAAATATATGGTATGTTAGATGTGATAAGTGCTTTGGAGAAAAATAAAGCAGTGT
>NW_011894874.1:0-2535 GCF_000151845.1 Pteropus vampyrus | reverse complement strand
AAGTCCAAAATCAGTATCAACGGACAAGGAGACAGCGGGGCCATGTTCCCTCCAGAGGCTCTAGGGCAGAATCCATTCCTTGCCTCTTCTAGATTCTGGTGGCTGCTGGCATTCCTGGCTTGTGGCCTTGTCACTCTGCCTTTGTGGCGATATCGCCTTCTCCATTTCTGTCTGTAATCAAATTTCCCTTGGCTTCTCTCTTATACAAATATTTGTGATTATTAAGTCTCATATGGGTAATCCAGAATAAACTCCCAATCTCAAGAGCATTAATTTAATCATACCTGCAAAATCTTTGCCATTAAGGTAACATGTACAAGTTCTAGAGATCAGGACCTGATATCTTTGAGGGCCATTATTTGGCCTAGTACAATTCCCACATTTAATATTTTGCCTCCCTTTCTCCCTCCCTCCCTCCCTCCCTCCCTCCCTCCCTTCCTTCCTTTCTATCCTCTCTCTAAATTGTCTCTCTATATAGACATTTTCTTCTATAAACCACACACCATGATCACGTAATAAAACTAATAATGATTCCTTAGAATCATCTAAAATCTCACCCATATTAAATTCTCCCTAATTTTCTCAAATATGTCTATCCTGGTATCTTCTGTTTTCCTCTCCAGATCCACTCTCCACCCTTCTCTGCCCTATCTTGTGCCCCTGAAGGCTGATCTGTATGGACTACATTATCCATCTCCCATTGTTTCTAGTTGGGCTCAGCCAATGGGAGGCACTGGTAAGAAATCAGAAGTTGAAAGAAGAGAGAGGTTTGGGTATTTGTTTTCTGGTTCCCTCACTGCCAAGTCGTTGAGGATCAGCTGCAACTTTCTAGCCAAGGTCTCAGCTCCCATCAGGCAGCGCTCTCCAAATGGCTACTTTCTTTGGATTCCAGTACTGCTCCCTCTCCTCAGCCCTTCAGATGGCAAGGGCTTCCCACTCTTGGTAGCCTTGGAGTCCTGCACTATTCCTTTTGATTCTCCAGTCCTGCCTGCATCTCTTTGAGTAGTCCCTTCAGCCACAGATTGTCCACTTTAAGTGTGTTATCTCTTTCCAGGACCCTAACTGATATACTGGGATTTTTTGTTTGTTTTTTTTTTTGACATATTTGATTTAATTTAATTTTGACATAGTTGATTCGAATGATCTAGGTTCTAAACAAGAGTCACAAGTTGTATTTGATTTTTATATCTCTTAAGTCTCTTTCAATCTAGAACAGACTCTTCCCCATTTTTTCCCCATATGGTTGGCCTGTTGCAGGAACCAGATCAATTGTCCTGTAGAACGTCCTTGTCCCACATTCTGGATTTGGCTGATTGTTCCTTGCAAGGTCCTTTAATTTGCTCCTTTGTCCCCCATGTTTCCTACAAACTGAAAGTTAGATCTAAAGTCTTGATTTGATTCAGAGTTGAATATATTTTAAAGTAGAACTGACAGAATTTGCTAACAGAATGGATGTGGGTATGAGAGCAAGGAGGAGTTAACCTCAGTTTGCTCATTTGTAAAATGTTGATAATAATCTCTGCCTACCTACTCTGCTTATTGATAATCTCAAAAGAGGTACTGCAATGCAACTGCTACATGAACACACATAAGGGACTGTTAAAAAACAGGCTGAGCTGAACAGTTCTGCATTTGAGCCAGGTGTCCCAGAGACTATGGCCACTTGGAGGCTGGTTGACCTCAGAGGTCCCTCCTTGGTTTAAGGTTCTGCCTGGAGGACAGCTGAGAAAGTGAAGCCAGTTTTGGGAAAGAGGATCTGGGCTGGGGATCAGAGCAATGGTCTTGACTTTCGGGTAGACAATTTGCATGCAGGTTAACCACCACGAACAGACCATGTCCTCTTGTGTTTCAGTGCACTCAAGGCTCAAACGGCCTCTGAGGGAGATGAGGAGGGATGAGCACCGGGCCTTTTTGAAGTCTTTATCAAGAGTTCCGGGCCACATCTTGGGATTTAAGCAGAGTGTGGTTGGCGGGGGAGTGTGGAGCAGTGTGGTTGAGTGAGCATGAGGAAGGAAGTGACTTGGGCAGGTGTGAGGTGATGATAGATATGGGCACCTGAGTGTGCATGTGAATGGAGGGATGTCATTGTGAGGGGATTTCTTTGCATGATACTGTGTATTGAAAGTACATGAGCCTGAAGGGGTAATATGCATAAGTGGTTTGAGAGTGTCTGCCTGTGGGTGATGGGGGCAGAGCTGGGGAGAGTTCTAGTTCTTAGGGCTGAGGCACATGTAAAGGTGGCTTGTCCTTTGGGATCTATTTTTTTTTTTTTTTTGATAAGGGACATCAGTGGGGTCCCAATCAGTAGGAGGAGGCTAGCCCAGACACCAGGATGAAGCTGAGGCTGGACTCTCCGTGGCGAGTCAGGAGCCTGCACTCCTGGCTCTGCTTTGCACCTGCCTTGCTGTGGGACCTGGTCTTGTCTAAACCTGTTTCCCTTTCTGTGTAGAGAGTGCTGGATTGACTGATTTCTGAGGGACTTGCTTCTTAGTGTCCACTACAGTGTCTGGTGCCTGGGTTGCTCAATAAATGTTT
>NW_011894873.1:5634-7769 GCF_000151845.1 Pteropus vampyrus | reverse complement strand
CGTAGAAGGGGCTCAGAAGCAAGGGTGGGGCTGAGACCTCGGCGAGCTCCCGAGACACTGACCTCCTTGTGGAAGCGTCATTACCATCCTTTGTGTGTCCAGGACAAGAGAAGAGGAACGGTCCAGAGCAAACCAGCAGGACCGGCAAACGGAATCATCTGTCATCCCCATTCTGTCCAGGGGCCGAAGGGACAAGATTTCTCCCGACTGGTTTCTGAGAGGCTGTTCCGATTCTCTACATTGCAAAACCCGGCTTATTAAGAATGACATTATTTTGTTTGGTGTTCCATGTCACCTCATCGCACGAGAGTTCTGTGGAGTCGACGGCAGATGCGAGTCTCCCCTCTAGCACAGTAGGGTCGTAAAGGTCAGCCACGAACATTTCAGTGAAAAGCAAAATGTGGGCTGCACACGCCTCTGAGCCCTGGGCTGGAGGTGGCGAGTGGGGGGGGTGGCAGGTTTGCCCACCTTGGAGGCCCCCCAGCATGCCGAGATGGGGAGCCTGGGGAAAATGAGGCCCATGAGGCGGAAAGGCCACCCTGGGCCACCACGGGCAGCTCAGCCACCAAGATGAAATTTGAAAAGAATATCGAAGACACAGGATAACACTTATAATTTTATACTAAGTGGAAAAACCGGGACAGAAATCGCATGTGATGTGATCTCAGCTTTGTGAAAGATACGATTGGAGAGATAATGAAACGCCACACACCCGAACGCTGTCCGTGCTTTTTGTCACTGAGGAAGATGATAACCGTTTTTCTTCTTTCCCATGAATTCTTCATGCCATGGGTTTCTCCCCAATTCTTTCCCTTTGGACCCGACAATCACCTGTACGAAACAGAGGCCCATGATTTCTTGGATAGGATTTTGCTTAGGTCAAGGTTGAAATAAGTGTTCAAGTGAAAAAAAGGGAAATTGAGTCATATTTAATTTAAAATATTAAATAAAAAAAACAATATAACTATTGCCTGGTTACGAAAAGCAACTGATGTTTAGGGAACGTTACATTAGGATATTAAAAAAAAAAAACTTGAAAAATACGTACAAACGTCCGACTTGGTGAGGGACAGACAATTCATTTCCATCCTCGAAATTTCTGCTGCGTAAAGGAGGTTCTCGAGAGACTCAGAGAGAGGGACAGAGCTCCCGTGGGCGTGCGGAAGGCCAGCAGGCCCCTAAACAGACAGCGACACTGAGGTTCCCTTTCAGCCCCGGGCAAGTCCGCGAGGCTCCGTCTGGACTCTCTTCCCCATCCAGCCCACTCCCACCTCGGTCCCGGTCCTGCTCGCCCACTCCTGTTGCTTAGTAACCATCACCCAGAGACCAAGGTCAAAGCTGACAGTTTGAATCATAACTGTCTATAGTGCATCCTAACTATATCCGCATCTCTTACTCCTCATCAAAGAGTTTTTCTTTACGTGTTTAACAGAAAAATAGACAAAAAGAGAGAGAAGAAAAAGCGAAGGGACGTGCCCATTCATTGAACGCGTCCTGTGTCCCAAAAATTATTGTAGAAACAGGCTGCGGGTTACTTAATGCAGCCTTCGCGACAGCTAAAAGATGGATGTCACCTTCTCCATTTCACAGATGAGAAAGCCGAGCCTCGGAGAGGTTAAATAACTCTCCCGGGGTCACCCAGCCAGAAGTGGGCAAGCAAAGATTCAAATCTGGTGAATCTGACACCAAAGCCAAGGGTTTGCACCCCACCACGCTGCTCCCTGACTCTGACGGGTCTTGGATACGCGCAGAACACAGCGGGGGTTGAGAAGGAGGAGGGGAACACGAGCTGAGATCCACGAGATTCTGGGTGGCTGACCACCTTTATCACCGGACGGTTCAGCCTTGAAGAAACGCTGGAGCCCCGCAGCAAACGCCCAGGGCAGCACTGTGGAATTAGCTGCCTGGCTGTCCTGTTGGGCTCCCTCCGCCTACTGCTCCAGAACTGGACACCACCCCCCGCCTCCCCGGCCAGCACGGAAATGTGGGCTCCACCGCATGCGGAATGAACAGGACCGGGTCTCCCATCTCTGCCAGACGGGCCGCTCCGGCTGTAATCTAATCACACCCCTTGAAGCCTCAGGCAGCAATCGCTTTCCCTCACCCTGTCACAAATGCCATCACGTTGCATCGCA
>NW_011894873.1:0-2029 GCF_000151845.1 Pteropus vampyrus | reverse complement strand
GTTGAAGTCAGATCACCTGAAGTCAGAGGATCCTCAGAATGACATAGTGGCAGCGGCAAGTGCTCACGGCTCTGCAAAGTATTTGCCATGCAGAGTGTTAGGTGATCGATCAGCAAACTCTCACCTGAAGCCAGTCAGCTAATATCAGACAACTCTCATGTATGAAACCTATGCATTAACTATCTCCTGCTGCATGGGAAATGACCCCAGATCTTGGCAGCTTAAAATAACAATGAGTGTCTACGGCCATGCCACCCTGAACAAGCCCGATCCCATCTGATCTCAGAAGCTAAGCAGGGTCAGGCCTAGTTAGTACTTGGATGGGAGACCACCTAGGAAGACCAAGTGTTGTAGGCATAAAAAAATAAAAAAATAAGGGATTGTAAGATGACAAAGTCCTTGAAATCTGTGAGGTCAACCAAGGGTTGCCTCACCAAAAATTAAAAAATAACAATGAGCATTTATTTTCTCAAACAGTTCCTGTGGGTCAAGAATACCGGAACAGCTTAGCTAGGTCGTTCTGGCTTGGGGTCTCTCATGAGGCAACCATCTGAAGGCTTAACTGGGGCTGGAAGATTTCACTTTCAAGATTGTTCACATGGTTGACCAGTTCACGCTGGCTGTCGGCAGGAGGCCTTAGTTACTTGCCGTGTAGACCACAGGGCTGCTTGAATGTCCTTACAACACGGCAGCTAGTTCCCCCCGGAGGAGCAATCTCAAAAAGGGCAAGCCCTACTCCTCATGGGAGGGGCCTGGGGGCCTCTGTTCTTCTCAGCGTGGCTGCTCCTCCTCCTAGAACACCCCTGGGGCCATCTTGGAAGCTGCCTACCACAGTTGGCTAGAGTGGGGATTTCTTCTCCTGTCCCGATTAACGATGCCGAAAGAGAAAGTGCAAAAACAGACAGCAAAAGAACAGGACTGCCGAAGGAATAAATAATAATAATAGTAGAATAATAGCAATAATAGCTATCATTTTTTGAGTATTTCCCTCATACTGGACAAAGGCTAACTCTTTCCATACTCTGTCTCAGATGTTGACAACTATAGTCCGTGAGCCCGGTCTGGTCCACGGCCCGATTTGGAGAATAAAGTCTTAATGGAGCACGGCTACACGCATTTGAATGTGTATTGTCTGTGGTGACTTTCACATTCAACAGCAGTTGCATCGTCGTTACGGAAAGCATATAGGGTGTGCAAAGCTGAATATATTTACCATGTGGTCCGACAGAAAAAGTTGACTCTCCTGTGGTCTGTCTCATCAAAACCTCACAAAAACCCCATCAACAGTAAAAAAAATAAATAAATCATTTAAAACACTTAAAAAGCCATGAGGTAAATGATATGACTTCCTCATTTTATAGATGAAGAAATGGAAGCTAGGAAAAGTTAACTGACTTGCCCGAGACTGTTCGTCGTGAGTGACAGAACAAGGTTAGTCTCAGGCAGCCTGACCTTGGGGGCCGGTCGCCCTGGACTAGGGATCAGAAAGGCTGGCTTGTCCAAGAAGCTGTGTGGCCCTGAGCAATTACTTCACGTCTGGCTCTTCATTTTTCTCTGCTCGGGGTAGGCGTTTAAATGTCTGCCGGACTGCTTCACGAGAAAGTCAAATGATAGGTATAAAAAGAGGAACGAAAAGTAGCGAACGCTTCGACGAAGGCGCGTGATGCCGAGGCCGAGCGAGGGAGACGTCCGGGAGGAACGACTGTTCCTGCAAAACGGACCACGTAACACTTCCCGGTTTAAAGCCACAGCGGTGTATCATTTTTTGTGATTTTGTGGTTTGACTGGGTGTTTCCTCTGCTGGTTCCCCCAAACCCACTTATGCGTCTGCATTCAGCTAGGGCAGAGGTCCTTCACCAGGGGTGATCTTCCCCCACAGGGGACATGGGGACTGTCTGGAGACATCATCGTTGGGTGCTATTTGCATCTAGTGGGTAGAGAACGCTGCAGAATGTCCCATGGTACACAGGATCGTCCCTGCAACAAGGAATTATCTGGAACCCAATGTAAAAAGTGCCAAGGCTGAGAA
>NW_011894872.1:3181-5284 GCF_000151845.1 Pteropus vampyrus | reverse complement strand
ATTTGTTACAATTGATGAATCCACATTGATTACATCATAATTACTCAAAGTCCATAGTTTAGTTTAGGGTTTACTCTTGGTGGTATACATTATATGGGCTTGGACAAATGTATAATGACATATATCTGTCATTATACTAACTTACTAACTATTCTCACTGTCCCAAAAATCTTTGGTCTGCCTATTTATTCCCGCCCTTCCAGCCTCTGCCAACCACTGATCATTTTACTGTCTGCATAGTTTTACCTTTTCCAGAATATCATGTAGTTGGAATCATATGGTATGTACCCTTTTAAGATTGGCTTCTTTTACTTAGTAATGCACATTTAAGGTTCCTCCATGTCTTTTTATGACTTTGATAGCTCATCTTTTTTTAGTGCTGAGTAATATTACATTGTTAGATGTACCACACTTTGTCCAATTGCCTACTGAGGGATATCTTGCTTGCTTCCAAGTTTTGACAATTATGAGTAAAGCTGCTATAAACACCTGTATGCATGTTTTTGTGTGGACATAAGTTTTCAGCTCCTTTGGATAAATAACAAGGAGCACAATTGCTGGATCATATGGTAAAGCATATGTTTAGTTTTTCAAAAACTGTCGTAAACTCTTCGGAAGTGGCTGTACCATTTTGTATTTCCACCAGTAATGAATGAGAATTCCTGTTGCTCCACATGCTTTCCAGAATTTGGTATTGTTAATATTTGGGATTTTGGCCATTCTAATTGGTATATAGTGGTATCTCATATGTTTTAATTTGCATTTCCCTGATGACATATGATATGAACCATCTTTTCATAGGCTTATTTGCCATTTCTATGTCATCTTTGGTGAGGTGTCTGTTAAGGTTTTGGCTTATTTTTAATTAAGTTGTTTGTTTTCTCATTGTTGAGTTTTAAAAGTTCTTTGTATATTTTTGATGTCTATTATCAGCTGTGTCTTTTGCATATGATTTTTCCCAGTCTGTGACTTGTCTTACTCTCTTGACATTGTCTTTCACAATGCAATTATTTTCAGTTTTAATGATTTCCAGCTTAGCAATTATTTCTTTCATTGATCATGCCCTTGGTGTTGTAGTTAAAAAGTCATTGCCATACCCAGGGTCACCTAGGTTTTCTCCCATTATTTTCTAGGAGTTTTGTAGTTTTGCATTTTACATTTAGGTCTATGATTCATTTTGAGTTAATTTTTGTGAAAGTTATAGGGTCTGTGTCTGGACTAGGTGTTTTTGTTTGTTTGTTTGTTTGTTTGTTTTATGTGGATTTCAATTGTACCAGTACCATTTTTGTAAAGACTTTTTTTTTTTATTATTCCATTGTATTGCCTTTGCTCCTTTGCCAAAGATCATTGACTTATTTATATGGGTCTATTTCTGGGCTCTCTGTTCTGTTCCATTGATCTATTTGTTTTTGCTAATACCACTGTTTTGATTACTGTAAACTTTATAGTAAGTCTTGAAGTTGGGCATTGCCAGCCCTCCAACCTTTTCCTTCTCCTTCAATATTGTGTTGGCTATTCTGGGTCTGTTACCTTTCCTCATGAACTTTAAAATCAGTTTGTCAATATCCATAAAATACTTGCTAGAATTTTGATGAGAATTGCATTCACTTTATAGATCAATTTGGAAAGAACCGATATTCTAATAATATTCAGTTTTCCCTTCTGTGAACATGGAATATCTTTCTATTTATTTTATTCTTCTTTGATTTTGTTCATCAGAGTTTTGTAGTTTTTCTCGTAGAGAGCTTACACATGTTTTGTTAGATTTATATCTAAGTATTTTATTTTGGATGGTACTCATGTAAATGGTGTTGTGTTTTTAATTTCAAATTCCAGTTGTTCATTGCTGGTATATAGGAAAGCAATTGACTTTTGCATGTTAACTTTGTATCTTGCAACCTTTTTAGTTTCAGGGTTTTTTTTTTTTTATTGATTCTTTTGGATTTTCTACATAGATAATCATATTATCTGTGAACAGTTTTGTGTCTTTTTTCCCAATCTATATACCTTTTATTGTCTTACTGCATTAGCTAAACCTTCCAGTATAAGGTTGAAAAAGAGTAGTGAGAGGGGACATCCTTGCTTTGTACTGATCTTAGTGGG
>NW_011894872.1:0-486 GCF_000151845.1 Pteropus vampyrus | reverse complement strand
TTCTCCTGCTTATTTTTGAAGTGAAGAATTAGTAAGATTTGGTCACGAACCTTAGCTCAAATGATACCTGTGAAAAATCAGTGAAATTTGAATTCATCTGGGTTCTTGTAGGCCCTGTATTCTCATTTGCTGTCTCTGCACAGCATCATATTAATCCTGGCATGACAATCAGCACTCCTGATGTCCTTTAAAATGTTGCCCCATCAAAATCTCATGTGTTTAGTAATTCTGATAGTTTGGGGAATGGGGTATATCAAGCACTGCATATCCTTCCCTTAGCATTTTCTTGGTTCTGTCGTACCTTGGCCTTTCTTCTCAAAGAGTAAATAATTTACCTTTCATGTCTCAGTATTTTTATACCTTTCTCTGAAGCCTGGGGGCCAAGAGACATCTATGCTTCTCAGAGACTCACTTACCTCAGTGAACTTACCAAGACATTTTCCTAACAAAGGCAGATTGCTTGCTAAGAGGAATATATATATATTT
>NW_011894871.1:2718-3652 GCF_000151845.1 Pteropus vampyrus | reverse complement strand
AGATGCGAAGCGCCGTTACAGCCACGTGGGGCCGTCAAAGGGAGCCCTGAATCTAAGAATCCGGCCCCCGGGGGAGAGGCCAGGCATGGTCGAGGGGAATCGGTCTGAGACAGGAGATCCAGAATGGTCGTTTTGTTGAGAGGTTGGGGGGGCATGGTTTGTGTGATCTGTGAGCTTGGCGTGTCGGATTTGAGGTGACTGTGACATCCACAAAGAAATGTCAAGGACAGAGTTTGTGTTAGTTAGTGCAGAGGCTTAGCTGCTGTAACAAGCAGACCCTACAACACGATGGTTAGAGGAGGTGGGGGATAGTTCTCCCCCTTAACGGCCCCGTGGTGAGTGGGCCAGGGTGCATAGACGTGCAGGGTTCCACCTGAGATTACGCTGGGACCCAGTAATCCATCTTGTCGCTCGGCCTCTCTTAAGGTGTTGTCTTCATCGGTGCGTGGTCGCAACTGGGTTGTAGGTGAAACAGTGTTCTAAGCTAGCAGAACAAGGAGAGAGTGGGAGGAGGACTGAGGGCGAAGGTGACCTGTGGCTTCTGCTCACATCCTGCGGAGGGCCACGCCTAGCCTCAGGGGAGGCTGGGAAATGTAGTCTGTCTGGGCAGCCCATGTCCACCCTCGCTTCTCTTCCTGTGGGTGGAGGGAGAATGGGTACCTCTACACGAGACTGGGTATTAGGTCTGGAACTTGGGGGAGAGGTCCGGGCTAGAGACGTGAGTGGGTCGTTACCTGCGATGCCTGGGAACGGCGAGGCAACTCAGAGCGAGCCTGGAGAAAGAGAAGGGAACAGGGCCCCGAATCAAGCTCTGGGGTGCCCATCATTTAAAGGATGGAGCCAGGAGCATCCTGAAGTATACTCACGACCCTTCTTGCTGTGACCCAGCCTGTTTTTCCTCTCTCCGATCCTCCCGCAGGCCTTGTATGACCCC
>NW_011894871.1:0-942 GCF_000151845.1 Pteropus vampyrus | reverse complement strand
AAGACGCAGTGCCCAGCATGTGGTAGCTGCTGGTTTGGTGTCCGGGCCCCGAGTGTTCACAGCCCCTCACCGAGCGCCTGTTTTGAGAGGCATTTTGTGGCGAGGTGTGTGTTTTAGAACCACATGGCCCTAGTTTAAGTCCAGCTCTGCCGGCTTCTAGCCGTGTGGCCTTGAACAAGCCTGTAACTTCCTGGTGCCTTGGCTCCCGCATCTGGCCCGTGGGGATGATGACAGGCCCTAACTCACAGGGTCGCTGTGGGGAGTTAATACGTGTACACGGTGCTAGGAACAGAGCCCAACGCGTATTACAGCAGGTGCTGTGGGCGCGGGAGCATCATTGTTATTACCTCCTGGGCTCCTGTGCCCAGGTCTGGGCTTCCCCACCCCGGCCAGGTGTCATCGTCACCAGGGGAGCCGTTTGACAAATGCAGACTCCTGGGTTCCAGCCCAGATGGACTGACCTGGAAACCGTGGGATAGGGGCCCAGCGGAGTGTTTTTAACACACTTGCTCCTGCTTCTGCTGCGCGTGGGTGTCGGGCTGCTTTGCACAGTTGAGCAGGTTGCTCTCCATCCAAGGATTCGTGGCCAATGGGACAGGTGGGGGCTGACACTCAACTTGTGCTTCGCCGGCCGAGCTACCTGCCCTGTCTGGAGACTGAGTCGGCCCGGAGGGGCTGCCTTGGACGGCCTCTTCCCGTTCATTGTGCCTGGTCATTCACTCACTCGTTCATTGGTTTTCAAACTGTTTTCAGCCATCCCAACGGGCTCTTAGGAAGGCTGGCAGTCAATCCCACAGATAACAGCCAGGCCCTGCTGGCGGAGAGGGGGCGGGGCTGGGGCGGGATGCGAGGAGCTGTTCCAGCCTCGGACCAGAGGATGGAATGGTGGAGAAGGGAACGAGCGAGCACAGCTTGGGGACCTCACGGGGCTGGGGTCCGGGA
>NW_011894870.1:4298-5318 GCF_000151845.1 Pteropus vampyrus | reverse complement strand
CCAATTGATATTTCTTCTTTTGGTCCAGACCATCAGATTTTAAAAATAGCTTCGAGGTAAGGAAAATGTCATTTTCTCACAGTCCAGTTTTCTGGAAAACTTCCACCCGCCACTGAAAGTTATACTCTAGGAGTGAGGCAGACACATGCCAGAGCTGCAGGCCACCGCGAGCCTGGAAAGACACAGTCCCGAGAAAGGTGGCTTCTGTGCCCACTAGTCATTTTTATAAAGAGGAGATGACGTGAAGGGCTCACGACAAAGATGATCACAAAAAGTTACGCGATAACGAATCGTCATTGGAATTCAAAATTCCAGGATTTTTTAAAGAGATGAGGTGCCAGTTTCGATTCAGTTTCAAAGATGGCATTACAGGGGAAAAAAAAAGTAATTTTAAAAATAAAAAGGTTAAAGGAAAAGAAAAATGCAAAGGTTATCTAAATTGTCGCATGCCCTCCCTTCCCTGAGCCTTGTGTTCGTGACGAACCCTGGTCGCACTGCCCTCCACTTCCAGCTCGCTCGGAGTGTGATTGCCAGCAGTTCATGGCTTTCTCAGCGGAACCCGGGTGAACGCTGGACCCCTGCCTCTGATGGTGTGAGTCCAAGTGTCTGGAAGCGTGTCGCCGTCTCCACCTTGATGCGAATCTCACTGCTGTCCCGTCTACTGCCTTGGAGTTTCATGTTGTTTGCTTCTTTCTTGTGCCCAAGTCCTCAGCTGAGGGTTTTGCCTGCTGCTCAGACACGGCTCTGGCAGCGACCTCGGTAGGCAGAGTCTTGCACTGGATTTGCTAGTCGGCCTGTTCCCCCCACAGCCAGGCTGGCGCCTTTCCCCTCAAATCCTTTCCTTCAAATCCTTCTCCTCAAGCGCTCCGAAAACGAGCTTCCAAACGGAGGCTCAGGGAGGCAGTGAGGCCTTCCCAGCGCTCAGGTGTAGAGCCAGAATCGGAGCCAGGTCCCCCCTCAGGCCACCCAGCAGCTGCTGCTGCTCCTCCTCCTCCTCTTCCTCCTTCCTCTTCCTCCTTC
>NW_011894870.1:0-2313 GCF_000151845.1 Pteropus vampyrus | reverse complement strand
AAGTTCTGAGGCCACGTGGACGGTGGGTTGAAGGGGAGCAGGAGCAAAGCCTGGCCGTTACAGGAAGCCTGGGGTTGCGATGCCCCTGGAGGGCAGCAGGGGCTGAGAGGCGGCCCCTTCTTCACTGCCCCTCAGCCACTTTCTGCCCTTTGACCTCCACCTGCTAGAATGTTCTTTCCTGTCCAGTTCCTCGGCAGATGCCTGTTTTGTTCCTTTCTCCCCTGTCAAATCGTCCTCTCTTCTGTGTATACCTACTTCTTACTTAAAACCCATTTTATCAGATGATGTAAGGGGGACTCTGCCCGCTTAACCTTTTTATGCTAAGATTTCCATGAACCACACGAGTAAATTGCCTTGATTTACAACCGCTCCATTTTTCTTGTTATTTTAAAAATGGACATTTAATGAGTTTCTGCTTTTAGCATTCGTTTATGCTCTTGAAAAGTTACAGAAATACATAATGCAAAAGAGAGACAGTTCCGCACGGCCGATCTCCGAGCTCGCGGCCCCCTCACGTGGGTCCCGAGGCCCGTGTTCTTCAGGGCCACTCTGACGGTGCTGCCGCTGCCGCCGCCGCCGCCTCTGTCCTGCCTCAGCCAGCAGCAGTCCTGGAGCCTGAGCCGTGCCAGGAGGAAGCAGTGTCGGGCTCCCCTTGCCACACACACAGAGTGGGGGTCCCTGAGTCGCTGTACTCCCTCTGCCGCCTGCAGGGCCCCGGGGAGACCCAGCTGCTGCTTCTGTCGCCAGGATCAGGGTGTTTCTTCCGGAAGTATCTAAACCTACCCCTGGAAGAGGACACCAGACCCAGCGCCGCCCCACAAACCCTCCCCTTCCTCCCGCAGGAGAACCTTATGCTTTCCATCCTGCCCAAGCACGTGGCCGACGAGATGCTCAAGGACATGAAGAAGGACGAGAGCCAGAAGGACCAGCAGCAGTTCAACACCATGTACATGTACCGCCACGAGAACGTCAGGTGCGCCAGCCGCGGGCACGGGCTCCCAGAGCAGGACGGGCTGGGCCCTTGTGGGATCGGCCTGTCACTGCAGGCTCGAGAGCTTCCCTGGGGACTAGAAGCAAGGTCGCCCCACAGTGTGCACCCCACTGCAGGAGCAGCCTCGCTGATGGACACTGTGGCTGAGACGTGCTTTAGGCTGTGTGGTCCAGCCCACTTGTTGCCCAGATGTCACCCAGAGTGGGGAAGTGACATCTGTGAGGCCGCCCAGCCCTTCAGGGCCAGCAGTGGGGCTCAAAGCCATGCTCCTTCCAGGAAGGATGCCCGCCTTCATCCTGAGGCAGGAGCGAGGCAGTACAGGGAGAGGGTCCCTGTAGAGGAGAGTTCACAGGATAAGCTAAACGTCAGAGCCCCGAATTCACCCTGGAGGTGCTAGGGGCTCACTGCTTTGGGGCTTGAATAAGCACCTACTCCTGCCGTGATCCTGGCTGCCATGGGCTGGGAGCAGGAGCTGGCAGCGGTGTCAGGCGTGTGGCTGGAGTCTTAGCGTCTGGCGGCCTCCTCCCTCTGCAGCATCCTTTTCGCGGACATCGTGGGCTTCACCCAGCTGTCCTCTGCCTGCAGCGCACAGGAGCTCGTGAAGCTGCTCAACGAGCTCTTTGCCCGTTTTGACAAGCTGGCGGCCGTGAGTACCCTGACCCTCACCCAGCGTTCAAGAGTGGGGGCCACCCTCGTGACCTGTGCCTGGCCCTCCCAGACTCCCACAGATCCCCCCCGCCTGTCCTTCCTCTGCTTTCTTTCCCACGCCTCCCTGCTGAGGAGGGACTCGGGACCACAGCCCCTGCCCGGCCCTTTCAGAAATACCACCAGCTGCGCATTAAGATCCTGGGCGACTGTTACTATTGCATCTGTGGCCTGCCTGACTACCGAGAGGACCACGCCGTCTGCTCCATCCTCATGGGGCTCGCCATGGTGGAGGCCATCTCGTAAGCGGGGTACCTCTGGGAGGGGGGTGCCTGGGCCCGTAGGAGAAGCAGGCCTCATGTGCAGGTCTCATGGGGGGCCCAGAACCCCCAGGCCCCCTCGGAGGGATCCGTTCAGGCATGTAACGCGGGACGTAGTGATGTAATGTGGCGTGTAGCGATGGCCGGCAAGTCGCTCGGTCCCCAGCTCTGCGAAGTAGGGTCCTGGCTCACCTTCCTCACAGCTGAGGGAAACGGCAGGACCTCTGCAGCCTCCGAGGGGCGCTTTTCCAGCCTGGAGCCGTTTTCTCCTGGAAGTTCTAGCCGTCACATCCGGGTCGTGTGGGCTCGGATGTCCCTCCCCAGACGTTCTCCCGTCTCTGCTCTTGGGCTTCTCTC
>NW_011894869.1:1913-2251 GCF_000151845.1 Pteropus vampyrus | reverse complement strand
AGAGAGAGAGAGAGAGAGAGAAAGAGAGAGAGAGAGAGAAAGGGAGGCGAAGGCTTAATAAGATCTCTGGGGTTAATACCTTTTAAATTATTTAAAACAAATTTAACCCATGAAGACCCAATTTACACTCACACTTGCACATCTGCAAATTCAACTACTGTTGAAGAAAAAAAAATACTTTACTCCAGAGTTTTTCATAGGATTACATTAGAATTTTTTCCAATACAGTTAAAACAGTATGTCGTTAGGAACGACCCACATGTCCGTCAGGGAGAATGACTAAATGCTTTACAGTGCACCTATAAAATACTATGCAGTCAATCCAAGACTGATGGGTA
>NW_011894869.1:0-1863 GCF_000151845.1 Pteropus vampyrus | reverse complement strand
AGAGAGAGAGAGAGAAAGGGAGGCGAAGGCTTAATAAGATCTCTGGGGTTAATACCCTTTAAATTATTTAAAACAAATTTAACCCATGAAGACCCAATTTATACTCACACTTGCACATCTGCAAATTCAACTACTGTTGAAGAAAAAAAAAATACTTTACTCCAGAGTTTTTCATAGGATTACATTAGAATTTTTTCCAATACAGTTAAAACAGTATGTGGTTAGGAACGACCCACATGTCCGTCAGGGAGAATGACTAAATGCTTTACAGTGCACCTATAAAATACTATGCAGTCAATCCAAGACTGATGGGTATCACAATTTATTGTCATGCACATGACATATTATGGAATTTAAAAAGGAAGTTTCAAAAATGCATGCTTAAAGCATGACCCATTGATGAAAAATAATGCTTACTTGGATCTATGTGAGTATTTATGAACAGATACTTGTCTGAAAGAATAGGCCCCCGAGTTTTCCTACTGCTTACATCTGGGTGGTGAGATTTCAGTTTATTTCGCCTTATTTTCATTTTTTTTTTCTTTCTGTATTTCCTGGCTATTCTAGAAGAGCACATATAATCAAATTAAAACAATACAACAATTTTCATTTTGGGACATTTTCTCACACCTTTCCAGAGTCACCCTATTAGTAAAAGCTGCACTTGCCTCACCTCCTTAGAGGTCTCAAGCACTGTATGAGACTTGAGAGACAGCTGCGGCTGTCACTCACTCCTTTTGGGATTCTCTTGGATTTAATTTGCTCCTCCATAAAATGGCATTGCTATTTACTTCAACAACTTGAAAGTTCTTTTATTTGTTTGAGATTATATATAAGCATATTATGCGCTGGCTAATCATAACTCGAAAAAATGCAGAAAACTAAGCGGAAGAAAACATTCCCATAATCGTGCTAACCGAAGATAACCACCATTAACGTTTTGCTGTATATCTTTCTAGTTTTTTTCTAGGCATTCTGGGGGGTCAGGACTTGGAAGCAGAGATGAGTGTGTGTGCTGGGTCTATAGTGAGATGCTCTGTAGTCAGCACTGCCACTGACAAGCTGAGTGGCCCTGGGTGCACTCCCCGCTCTCAGACCATTTCTGTATTCAGACCCTGGGAATGACAGTCCTGCCACCTTTCTCATGTAGTATTAATTCGGTTGAGGACTATAAAGCTCTAGCACTGCCTCCGGCAGGGGAAAAGTATTATCATTATACTAAACATGCTTTCTTATAACCCCTCTCCCCTCCCCCACCCCCACTAGCGCCTTATCAATTTCTTCCATTTCAGAGGGTGATATTTGACAGTGCGGTCAGTGCTTTCTGGACTTGGCTTCACACTAGAATTGTCTGGGGAGCTCGTAAAATATCCATGCCTAGGCTCCACCCGTAATAATTAAATAAGAATCCTGGGGGTGGGACCCTGGCATTGGTATTTCTGGAAAGCTCCCCAGAGGATCCTAATGTGAACCAGGGCTGAGAACCACTGGTGTGCATCAAAGTGTTTTAGAAAGGCCAGAACTACGTGAGCAGAAGGGTTATTATGATTAATTAAAGAGGTTTTTCTGGGGGTAGAAATGGGTTTCCCAGCTCCTGCTCACTCTTATCTGATTCTTCTAGTGAGACAAATTCTCAAAATCATAATCTTTTTCTCGGAGTGATGCTTCAGGACTCCTAAAGGGTTTTCCTATGACTTGCGGAGCTGGGGGTTGCGTGGTTGTAATGAGTATCGACTCTACGTCATACACTGCTGAGCTGAGCTCGTACATGCCGGACAAGGGAGCAGGCTCTCCCTCTCACTGTGCTAGCCTCTGTGGAGGGCAATTTGGCGATATCCATCAAATTAAAAAAGTATACACCGA
>NW_011894868.1:2024-4083 GCF_000151845.1 Pteropus vampyrus | reverse complement strand
CTGCAAATATTTCTGTGCCAGGCGCTGTTTCAGGTCCCAGAGATATTTCAACAAACAAGTACATGACATGCCATCATCAAGACTATATATTAGTGGAAACGTGGGGTGTGTGCCATTATTATGTAAAGAGTAATTTTAGAGAGTAATCATTGCTGTTAAAATAAAATTGGAAAGTTTTACCCCATGGGGGAAGATCACAGGATTTAAAGTCCAGAAGCCTTAGTTCTTCAGATATACATTGTTACTCAGTGTGCTATTATCGCATAGTTAATGTAGGCTCTCATCTGTAAAATGGAGAGATAAAATTATGTAAAGATATAAGACTCATGAGAAACAAATATAAGTTATAGCTAATGTCAGTTGAGTTCTTCTGTTTAATCACTGTTTAATCACATTACCTGTCATATTAATTTTAATCTTTTAGACAATCCTAAGAGGTAAATACTACTGCTATGCCTGTTTGACAGATGAGAAAACTGAGGTAGAAAGATGTTAGATAATGTGCGAAAAGCATGTATCTATAAATGGAAATATCAGAAATTGAGCCAAAGTAATCTGTTAAACTTGAGCATACCAGTACAGTTGTTTTTATTTTTTAAAAATCTATAAAATTATATAAAATAATTTTTTGAAATTGCTGTAGCCAATTAATTTTTTGCAGTAATTTTTTTTCCTGGTCAGGAGAAATTCACGTGGAGACCCATGAGGTCTCAGGATAGAGTTATGACACCTTGTCTCTCTTAGCCAAGATTCAATTATCTCTAGTAGATTTGAGAGTTGGTCTTTAAATAGGTAGATGTGTTTTCCTTAGGGCATAAATCCTACTGAGAAGGGAGATGGCAAGTAAGATCAATATGCTTCAAAGTTTTGTAATTGTTTGCTTTTTTTGGTCCTTAAACTTTTCCCCGGTTAAAATCTGTTTTTAATAACATGGAATTCGAAGTTGCTGTGTGCTCTGAAGAAGAAAGATACAGATGTGGGGGATTTTAGGAGACAGAAAGAAAATCAACACTTGATAAAATTGGCCTGAGGTTTGCCCAGTTCCCAGGAAGATAAAGTGTAGTGTGAGAATATGAAAGCCAGATAAGGCATGCCCTGCTCTTCAAAGAGATTTAGTCTTATTGCAGAGACCAAACGTGGGTATAAAACCAATAGTCCTACAATAAATAAAGAGAATGATGGGATTAAATACACGGAGAATGAAAAAAGAATCTAGAAATTAGAGTTGAAGTTGCCAGTTTTACATGCTCTTACACGTCTTCTAATTTCGACCTCTCAGTAGTAGTGTCAGAAACATTCGTAAGCAGGGCATGGTGAATATACATTAGTGGAAGGTAGATGTGTCAGGGAACACCACACGCGTTATGTTAGACAGAACCTTCGGGACCAACTCACTAAACTCACATGGATTGCAAGAATATTAAATAGGAGCAGCATGAGATGTAGAAGCATGAATGAGGAAGTGTGATAAAGTCACGTGGAGCGGAGGATTCTTGGTGCGAGCAGCACAATGCGAAATTGAACACATGGCAAAGAGTTTTAAATTCCAAAGTAGTTTGAACCATAGCATCATTATCTGAGGCCATTGCTTTGGCCGAAATGATTATCTTCCAAAAGACACGAGCTCAGCATCTGGGCTCAGTAACACTGTGTTGTCCCAGTCTTGGACTGAGCCAAGTTTAGGGACTTACAATCCTGGTTTTATAGGCAGTGCCATCATTAAGAGACAAAGCACCACCGAGATTGAAAATGAACAGATTAAGCATGCCTGTCACTCAATCCGGCTGTGTGTGGTGGCTAATGTGGGCAGCTCCGCTCTATTTGAGCCGAGTCTCTTGGGAACAATTTAAAAAGTGTGACTTAAATGGAGTCACTGTAAATGAGTCTGTACAAGGCAGGCTTTGAATAATGTCATGTGGGAATCAAGCTGTTTGTGTCAGAGAACAGATGACAACCTGAGAGCTGGAAGTGGTGTCGCACTTTAAAGAGAAGACATTCAGTCTTTAAAGTGTTCAGCGTTTCTCAGCACCACTTCAGAAGTGAAGCTAGTCTCCACTTC
>NW_011894868.1:0-1002 GCF_000151845.1 Pteropus vampyrus | reverse complement strand
CGTTGCTTGAAATTCTCAGAAAATTAGAAAATAGGCTTTGCATTTACACATGACAAACAGTGGCTTTTTAGCAAGTTAAACTAGGTCTATGAGAGACATATCTGTCATCTGACTTACATTTATATAAGTCCCCACTACATTAGGTGGTTGTGAGGTTTATAATAAATGGGATAATACATATTTAAGTATATTGTAAACTGTTAAGTTTATGAGAAATGTATATCATTTCTCAGAGTGATTTTCATGTCAGATTAATTATTGAAATTAATATGAAATTAATTTTGATCAGATATATTTTATAGCTTTGATCTTCTTTGCCAAGTTCATTCAACTTTACTACAGGTCTAAAAAAGAACACTCATTGTTACTCCTCCTTATTCCCATTCCACAATCTGTTCTTTTTCTTATTATCAGAGGAGATCTGCAGCTATAGAAGTTTATGTGTGAAATCCCTATGCTAAAATATTCAGCTTGGGGGTAGGTCACACTGGTGATTCTTTGTACAATATTATCAGAATCTAACAGAAGACTCGATCCTCTGCCTCAATACTTATGAAAAAGCAAAGCCTGACCTTTTCATCCATATTCTGTGTGTTGGGGTTTGGTTTTCTGAACCAATCATGACACAGTCAGTAAACAAGATTCTTAATGCTATTTTTATTTATTAGTTTTGTTATATAAGCAATATTTCTTAATTAATAACTGGCGTACTTTGGGGTTCAAACTTTATTGTGCTAAGTGCTGCACAGTAATCTTGTCTTTTGACTTTGGGACTCTTAAAGTAGACAGTATGATGTTTAGAGCAGGGTTTTGTTAAAAAAAAACCCTGCAAACTTGTTTAGAGAGTATAAATGACAACTTTGAGGCACGTGTGTGTGTGTGTGTGTGTGTGTGTGTGTGTGTGCGCGCGTGTATAACTCTTTTTCAGAGGTATTATGGGACTATTGCTCTAGATGGCCAAAGTAATTTCAGGTCAGGATTAAAGAAAAGTATTTGTTGCTA
>NW_011894867.1:2692-3834 GCF_000151845.1 Pteropus vampyrus | reverse complement strand
GTCTCCTACATGGAATGGGAGGAGCCCGTTATCCCAGAACCCTGTAGCTCAAGTATATCCAGGATGGTGATCCATGGGAGAAAGGAATTAAATGATTCGAAAGGCCTCGAGTAGGCGGGGGCTGCCACTCGGGGCAGAGGGAGGTGGGGCCCAGGGGGTCAGAGCCTCCGGATAGAGGCCAATTCCCCATCCTTAAAATCTAGACGTGTCACCGGACTTATCGTGATCACGTCGTAAGGTATGTAAATGTCGACCCACTGTGTCGTACACCTGAAACGAATATAATACTGTACGTCAACTATATTTTAATTAAAAAAATTTTTTTAATCTAATGGCATTTGCCTTGATAGGTTTTGGATTTGCTTGGGACCCGTGATCTCATCCTTCTTTCTGATTGCTCCCATTTGGAATGAGAGTATCTCTCCTATGCCTTTCCTACTATTGCATTTTGAAAGTAGACGACTTGCTTGGTTTCACAGACACATTCTCTTATCTGATGGTTCATGGGGGTGGCCATGTTGGATTTACAGACATTCTGGTACCTCAAGAGTTCGGTCTAGCTGACTGAAAGTCAGGTGTGTTATGGAGGGTACACGAACATAAGAAATCAATTCTGATAAAAATTGTTCTGATAATCAGGATAAGGATGAGCATGAGAATGGGTGTTTATCGGGCACCAATTATTTATTAGACATTCCGTCATGCTATTTCTATGCATATAAGTTAAGCATATAATTCATATCTATGCATGACTAACTTATACACAATTGGATATCATTCTGTTCTATATTAATTTAATTAATGTATTGATTTAGTTAGTATATTAATATAATACCTAAGTATTCATTTATGTGATATATAGAATAATACTATAATCGTATAATTAAGAGTATGGCTTCCGGGATCAAAATCTTAGCCTTCAAATCCTCACGCGTCACTTGTCAACTGCGTAACCTCCCCAGGTCACTTTTTCCTCAGCCTTAAAGTGGGGATAATGATCACACACCCCTTCTCATTCTCTTAGTCATCTTCTCGACAATTATCCGAGCGCACGCTACGTGTTTGCGTATACCGAAACGCTAAGTCTTTGGCAACTTAAAAAGAAAAGCTTGCGACTTTCTAAAACGTATATTGGAGATACA
>NW_011894867.1:0-843 GCF_000151845.1 Pteropus vampyrus | reverse complement strand
ATACTGTATAATGCATTCATCGACTAACGTTTTCACTCGTGTATTTTATGTCTGGTTTTCATCCACGTTGATTACATGGATGAAATACAGTTCGGTATTTAGTATTGAGACTTATATTTTAGTTACCCGTTTTCCTGTGGGTGAATCCGGATTTCGGCCCCCCCCCCTCCACCCACCCATGTCTTCCTATTTAAAACACTGCTTTGGCCTAGCCTATGATCTGTCCCAGAAAACATTCATCACAGGAGTGGATAAAGGAAATGCGGTATATATGCAAATGAGGGAAGATGACTGGGCCCTTGGCAACATGGAGGACCCGGCAGGACGTTACACTAAGAGAAGTAAGCCAGCCAGAAGGACACACAGGGCACGGGTCCGCTTACGCCAGGAATCTAAAATAGCCCCACCCGGGGCTGGGCAGTTGCCAACGGTGAGATGGGTCCAAAGTTGCAACTGTGCAAGGTGAGTGAGTTCGGACATGGGCGATACAGTTATCCCCACAGCTATCGATACTGGACTGTGTGTTTCAAGTTCATTGCCACCGTAGGTCTCGTTCGCGTCCAGCGGTCGCGCTCACGTGCAAATAAGTGTTGCCTCGGACGATCACAGCCAAACTGGCCCCCTCGGCTGCATCGTGGACGGGTGTTCACGAAGTTTCCAGCTTGGCTGGCTTACAAGCCTTCGCGCGCCTTGGGATGCGTGCTTCTGTCTGTCTCCTGGCGAACAAATCTCTGCTGGCATTTCAGGACTGGAATTTCGGGAATGGTAAGACTAACACGCCCTCAGCGTCTTTTCCCTGCCTTCCTCGCATTTGAACTTGGACGGTCTCTCCCGCGCCACCCA
>NW_011894866.1:2941-4993 GCF_000151845.1 Pteropus vampyrus | reverse complement strand
GATAGATTTAAAGTCAATTATATCAACAAACATGCTAAATATAAATGGTCTATATACTCCATTTGAAAGACAGAGATTGTCAGATTGGACTAAAAAACAAGACAATATACATCTATATGCTGCCTACCAAGAAATTCACATGAAACATAAATATATACTAGATAAAAGTAATGGAATGAAAAAAGATATATCGTGCCAACATTAATTTTAAGAAAAAGGTCTGAGAAGCTCTATGAGACAACATAGATTTCAGAGCAAAAAATATGAACAAGGACGAACACGATCATTCCGTAACGATAAATGCATCTATTAATCAAGAGGACGATGATTCTACATGGGCATGTATCTAATAACAAAGCTTAAAAATGCATAAAGTAAAAACTAATGCAAATGAAAATATAAATAAACGCATTATCAATTATGGAGATAATGTGAATACAACTTTCTCAATAAATAGATAAAAGAAGCAAGCAGAAAATCAGTAATGATATAGAATTAATGATAAATAATCTTATTATCCATCTTGATCTAACTGACGTTTATCAAACAGCCGATCTAATACCAGCAGACTGCATCTTATTTGCAAGTGTACCTGGAACATTTCCCAAAACAGACCATAATATGTGTCATAAAACAAAGCTCAACAAACGTAAAAAATGATTCGAGTTACTTTAAGTATTACACCAGAATTCAATTAGAAATTAATAAAAATAAATTCTGACTAATCCCCAAATATTTGGAACCAAATAAGATACTTCTTTATTTCTAGATATTTACCTGTGGGAAATAAAAACATACGGCCATACAGTGACTTGTACATACACATCAATAGCACGTTTGTTTTTAAAACAGAAAATAGCTCATCTATCAATCAACAGCAAATAGATAAACAAATTGTAGTAAATATATAAAATGAAATATAAGTCAGTAATAAAAAGGAATAAATTATTAATCCACAAAATAGCATGATTATATCTCAAAATAATTAAGTAGAATAAAAAATATATAAGAAAAGCACATTTTGTATAATTCCATTTATCTAAAATTCTTTGTAAGGTAAATTATAGTAACATTAAGCAGAGTTCAGTTTACCTGGGGAAGGTGAGAGATTGGGGGAATGTGGGGAGAGGCAGTCTAGATGGATTAAAAAAGGCATAAGGAAACTTTTGGGGGTAAAAGATATGTTCTTTACAATTTTGATGATGGATTTATGGTTTATACAGATGTCACAATATACCAAATCATAAACTTTATTTAATTTTCTACATACCAATTATAAGAACAGAGATGTAAAAATAAAATTTTTGAAGAAATATATAATAATATGTGGGTTATTTAGTTATATTTCATTTAACTTCTTTACTCAATGAGAACTAAAAATATGTAGATTTATTCTATCATTGTAATACGTGATCACACTCATGATTTCTCCTTAACATAGGTCAGAGTGTCTGACTAGTAAAATAAATTACAAAAGAATATTTGTGTGAAATTACATTTATGTTAGCAATTATTTGAAATTTTAGCATGTTTGCTTAGCTTCTCATTCATGATTCAAGCATATTTGCATAACATTTACTTAAAAACAACCTAAATGTTTGAAATTACTTATTAATTGTTGTAGGTAAGTAGTCTACCTGTATAATTTAGTTTGTTATTCTGACACTGCTGCATAAATTTGCATGGTTGCATAAAATGTCAATATTATATGTGTTCATACACAATTGTTAATGAATTCTTACTGTGTTTATATTGCTAATTAAACTGTGAAGTTTATTTTATCTAGAGATGTTGCTCAGATCTAGGGCATTTTGTAGCTCACTGTGAAACAAACCTTCTTATAGACTGCCCTTCACAGACTCTTTTTTTCCAAAAGAACATTTTCTATGTAATGAACATTGCAAATCAGTGGAGTCTATGTAGCTTACACCTGCATTTCTTTTTGCCTATATAAAAGCAGTTTAGTAATTTAAACCCTAGTTGTTAAGGAATAATAGCACCTTGCCCAATGGCAATACATACACAAATGAGTGAAAATGGATATTCTGATGA
>NW_011894866.1:0-1017 GCF_000151845.1 Pteropus vampyrus | reverse complement strand
AAAAGTAAAATCCAAAATCTTTACGGTGACCAAAAGGTCGTGCTAGATCTTCCTCAACCCCACTTCATCTCTCGTTCAACTCTCCTCATACTAACGTCATTAATTTTTCATTGAATACACCAAGTAGTCATCTTTCTTATAGCCTGTGAACTTTGTATACCTCTGTATAGAAGACCTTTCCTCTACTTATGTTTATAGCTACTTTCTTCGTATCTTTGCTTTATTCTCATCTTAACAGTGAAGGCTTCTCACAAATGCACTCCACCATGCATTCTCTATTTTCCTACCATAATTTACTTTTCTACTTTTAATTATAAACTGCATGAATAAAGGGGATTTATTTATAGCTATGTTCTTACCACCAAGATTAGTGCCTGGCACGTAGTAAGTACCCAGTAAATAGTATTTATTGTAAATTGAAAGATGTAGATATTGCATCATTTTTTTCAGAGTTGTCATATATGTAAATTTACTTAAAGATATAATTTGATTCTGATTCTACATTTAATAAAATTTCTTTTCTGTTTTGTTTAATGGTTTAGTATTTGTAATGTGCCAACAGAAAATATGTGTGCATATATATATATATTTTTTATAGCAGTTGGGTGAAGAAAGCATATTAAAGAATGAGACCAGTCTGATTAATTTTTTACAAAATGATAGATCTGACTACTTAAATATTTTAATATTTAATATTTAATTTTATATTATGGACCATTATTAAGATTTAAGAATTCTGCTCTGCAAAAGACACTGTCAAGAGAATGGGAGAATATATTTGCAAAAGACACATCGATTTGACAAAAGGCTGTTAACTGAAATATATAAAGAACTCTTAAAATTCAACAATAAGAAAAAGTACAACTCAATTAAGAAATGGGCAAACAAACTGGACACCTCACCAAAGAAGATGGTGAACAAGCATACAAAAAAGATGCTCAACATCATAGATAATTAGGGAATTGAAAATTAAAACAATGAGCTATCACTATATATTCATTAGAATGACCGAAAACA
>NW_011894865.1:3829-5896 GCF_000151845.1 Pteropus vampyrus | reverse complement strand
AAAAAAATATTCTTATTCATATTCTTAGAACACTCATTTCTATTGGAAAGAGTAGAAGTTTTGGGCCACAGGTATTATGTGTATTATTTTGTAAATACTGCCAAACAGTCGTCCAAAGTGGTTGTACTGTGGTTGCAAAAAGTGATTGCAAGATAATTCCCCTGCTTTGCTTTGTCGCTAACACTAGTATTTTCAGTTTATTTAATTCTAGCTAATCTAATGAGTTTGTAGTGATTTCTCATTGTCGTTTTGATTTGCAGTTTTTTAATTCCTAAAGAAGTTTAACATATTTTTATACATTTTTGTTGGGAGTGGTCACTTTCGTTATACTCTTTAACAAAGTGCCTATGTAGTCTCTTTTTCCATGTACAATAGTTTTGTTAAAAGTTTTCTTTTAACAAAAGTGATTTGTAGAAGTTCTTTATATAGTCTAGATATGAGCCCTTTGTGCAATATATGTAATGTAAAATTTTTCCCCATTGTATGGCTTTCCTATTTCCTCTCAATGCTATCTTTTGATGAACAAAAGTTCTTAATTCTGTTAAAACAATTTATCATCAATCTTTGTATCTTGTATCTTGTTTAAATTTCATGCTCCCAAGTTAAAGAAGATATTTTTCTATATCATCTTGCAAAAGTATTTTTGCTTTTTATTTACACTTAGATCTGCAATCCACTCAGAACTAATTATTATGTATGATATAAGATAAAGATCAAGTTTAACATTTTTGTCCATGTGGATATGGCTATCTGGTTGACCTAGGAAAAAAATACCACTTGAAAATACTGTCTTTTCTCAATTTTCTGCAGTCCAACCTTTCACATATCAAGTATCTATATAGGCGGTCTTTTTGTTGACTCAATTCTTTTCTGTTGATTTGTTTGTCTATTCCTACACCAATATCGCATTGTGTTAATTGATGTAGTTTTGTAATATTTTAACATTGGTTTTATTTCTTCCTTAAATATTTGGTAGAATTTATCAATGAGTCAATCTGGGCTTGGAATTTTCTTTTTAGAGGTTTTCAATTATAGATTTAATGATTTTCATAATCAAAGACCCATTCAAATTTTCTATTATTTCTGGAGTCGGTTTTTGTAAACTGTATTTTTCTAGGAATTTTTCTATTGCATTCCAAATTTCAAAGTTATTGGTGTACAGTTGTTCATAAATAATATCCTTTTCTTTTTTAATGTATATAGGATATGTAGTAGTGTTCCTTTTTTCATTCCTGATTCTCGATACTTGTTATGTGCTCTCATTCTCATTCATTCATTCATTCTCTCTCCCTCCCTCTAGTATTTAATCAGTATTACCCAGAGTTTATTAGCTTTATTATGAAATGTTTTCAAAGAAACTTTTGTTATAATTTTGGAATTTGTATATCTTTCTGGTGATTTGAGGCTTGTAACTTTGTGAAATTTGTATGTCTAGTAATAATTTTGCTTTAAAGTCTACTTTGTGGGATATTAATAGAGCTATATCAGTTTTTTGTTTATTTGCTTTTGGTGTTTACATGTTATATTTTTTTCATCCTTTAATACAAACCTCACTGTATTCTTATATTTTAAATATATCTCTTTTAAGCAGCCTGTATTTTAATCCTGTCTGATACAATTGCCTCTACTTTGAAGGATTTAATTCATTGTCTTTAATTAATGTGATATTTTGGTTTATATATTCTATCTTGCTCTTTGTTTTTCTTTGTCTCATCTGTTCTTTGCTTCTTTTTTTTGTTTCTTACATTCTTTGGGCTTTATAATTTGTATTATTCCAACTCCCTGTTAACTTTTTCTTTTTCTGTTCTTTTAGTGGGTACTCTGAAAAATACAACATGCATTTTTCTAATTCTATTAAAAATCAGTATCTGTGCATCTCAGATGTTGCAAGGATTTTAGAAGATCTTAAATTCTTTTACCATCTTCTTTACTTATGAGCTGTTGTTGTCAAGTATATATATTCTCTTTGTATTTTCATTGTTGTTTTATGTAGCCAATACTAATTTATGTCTATTACCTCTTTTACTATTCCTTATCCCTTCCACCGTCTGTTAGCTTCCATTTGGT
>NW_011894865.1:0-2229 GCF_000151845.1 Pteropus vampyrus | reverse complement strand
AGCTAAGAGTGCTACAATCAGAGTCATCTGAATATAGTTTTCAGGATCAAGGATTTTGAAAATGAATTTAAAGACTTTTTCTGATTCACTTTGCTCTAAGGAATAGCCATTGTGATTCCAATGAATGCATGATTACCAGGACCCCTTTCTTTGGTAACTCCTTGACTTTTACTTTGTCCTCCTAAATCCAAGAGGCTGTCAAAAGTAATGCTCAGATCTTCAGCTTCTTAGCTGCCGCTACAAAATTGGCAAATGCTCTAGGGAGAACGCTACTCCAAATCCTAAACTTACTTTTTAGGTTTTCATCATCTTACAGATTTGACTTCATAATTCTTCACTGCCCTGCTAGATTACTGATGCATTCAAGCTGATTTTAAAAATCAGGGTTTGTAGTTGTTTTCAATGGGAGAGTTCAATCTAACTTCTTAGTTCACTGTTACCAGAAGCCCCTGATTATTTCTTTAGGAAAATTATTAAAAGTAGAATTATTAGAACAGTGAGAAAGCACACTTCATAAGCTTTTGATACATACTATCAATTCCCTATCATTAAGATTGTACAGGTTTACAAAAGTTCATGCTAGTTTTCTCACATCTCATCAACAGCAGATACTAATTTTAAAAATCGCCAATTAGATAGGTCAAAATTGGAATCCCATTGGGTTTTAATTAAGACTATCATTTATACTGTCTAGGTTTGAATTCAGCTTCTGCCTTTTACTAGCCATGTGACCTAGAACAATTATATTTAAGTACTCTGTGCTCAGTTGCTCATCTGAAATATTAGGATAATGATTATACTTACG
This sequence comes from Pteropus vampyrus, assembly GCF_000151845.1. Classification (NCBI taxonomy): domain Eukaryota; kingdom Metazoa; phylum Chordata; class Mammalia; order Chiroptera; family Pteropodidae; genus Pteropus; species Pteropus vampyrus. The sequence goes on along the minus strand of NW_011894865.1, from coordinate 1,424 downwards.
TCATGGGTTTGAGGTGAGGATTAAATGAGTTAATCCACATGAAGTGAGTAGAACAGTACTTGGTATATCAAAATCTGTAAAGAAATGTGTGCTTTATTGTTATTTTCAATATTAATATTTATCTATTCTTAATCAGTGGTCAGAGTACCATGCTACTAAGGTCTTTGCTTATGCATTTCTTCCCAATTCCCATATCTGTCTCTCAAAAATCTTAAACAGCCTTTATGGCTTAGCTTAGATGTTCTTTTACTTGTGATACCTTTTCTGATTTCTCTGAGCCAAGTGTGATGGACTTTCCTATTTGCAGTGGAACGAATGTTTGTATCTCCCTGAATTCATGTGTTGGTAGACTTTTTAATATATAAACGCTTCAACACATGTTGAAACCTTAATCCCGATGTGATGGTGTTTGAAGGTGGGGCCTTTGGGAAGTGATTAGGTCATGAGGGTGGAGCCCTCAGGAATGGGATTAGTGCCCTTACAAGAAGAAAGCTAGCTAGTTCTCTTTGATCATATGAGGATGCAATGAGAAGTCAGCTCTCTGCAGCCTGGAAGAGGGCCTTCACTAGAACTCAGCCATGCTGGCACACTGATCTCCAGAACTGTGAGAAATAAAATTCTGTTTGCTAAGCTATCTACTCTTTGGTGCTTTGTTAGAGCAGCCAGAATTGACTAAGACACTCTTCCTCCCCCACAGAATATTATTTTTACTTGGGTTATAGCTAAATTCTGTCTTATACTACAGATCCACGGTGCATTAGCCACAATTCCAAAATCCAAAGAGCTGTGAAAATTCAGTTTTTATAACCTGTTTCATGGCAAAATCTCCACTGATCTGAATGTACTTGGAGGAACCTCATCTGAATTGATGTATACTACTTATGGTCTTCATGCATTCCACTTAATCTAAATATTCAGATATTTCTCTGCAGAAATATTAGGGTGCTTTCCAATTCTGCTTAAAGGTATTTGGTCATATATAGTATATGGATCCTATTACCTATCTGAATTTTGGAACCCATTTGGGTGTAAAGGGTTTGGGTGAGGCATTTTGGACCTGAATAGAGAGTTGTGTGTACTTAAGGTCAGGAAACATGTAGCGATTCTCATAGAACTTAGTTCAGTTTCTTAGTCTTATAAGGTATTTTGATATATACATTTGTCCCTTGAACGATGTGAGTTTGAACAATGCAGGTCCACTATATGTGGATTTTTTCATTTGACCTGTGCAGTTCAGACCTGTACTGTTTGAGGGTCATCTGGCGATTGGAAATCCATGTATGCTGAGGGCCGAGTTAAATTATAAGAGGATTTTTGACTCCATGGGCAATTGGTGCCCCTAAACCCTTATTGTTCAAGGGTCGACTATATCTATCTATAATGTATATATGTAAATATTTATATAATACATTAAATTATATGTA
>NW_011894864.1:4908-7904 GCF_000151845.1 Pteropus vampyrus | reverse complement strand
ATAGGCAGTGACCCACGGTACCACGCCACAGAGGGTGATGTTATTAATCTGCCATAACAAAGTACTACTGACCAGGTGGCTTAAACAACAGAAGTGTATTGTCTCACAGTTCTGGAGGCTGGAAGTCTAAGGTCAGTGTGTCAGCAGCATTGGTTCTTCTGAGGGATGTGAGAGAAGGATCTGTTCCGTGTTACTTCCAGGCCTCTGATGGTTTGTGGTCAATCTCTCGCCTTCTTTGGCTTGCGGAAGCATCACCCTGTCTCTGCCTTCATCTTCACATGGCGTTCTCCCTGCGTGCAGATCTCTGTGTCCAAATTTGTCCTTTTCTAAGGGCAACTGTAATTAGTGGTTTAGGACCCATCCTAATGACTTTGTTTTAACTAATTACATTTGCAACGGTCCTATTTCCAAATAAGGCCACATCCTGAGGTGCTGGGGGTTAGAACTGCAATACATGAATTGAGGAGCTATACGACTCAGCCCATAAGGGATAATAAGTGCCCATAGAAATAAATTGAAAATAGCTTTCCAGGTTATTCAGGTTTCCAAGTAAAGCTTAAGTAACTTCTGACCTGTAAACTGGTACTGCTCTGCCAGACTAGACAGAGCTTTGAGAGGGTATTTAAAAATAATAATAAATAAATAGATAGAACTCCTCTCCAGTGTTGAGCTGTCTTCTCTTTTTTTCCTTTGCGACAAACATAGGCAAATTATTGGCTGTGACTACGGGCAGGGCCACCCCCTCTGAGATTAGCTAGGGGGCTTGTGCTTAATATTGGCAGCAACATGAGCCACAGTTTTGAAACTAAATGAGGCATAGTGATATTTATTAATAATGAATCGTTTATTCTATAAAATAAATTTACACATTTCAGTAATCCTCCCAAGAGCTATCTGATCATAACGCCATGTTAAAAATGAAGGCAATACATACTCAAAGAAATGCACACCTATGTTCCCCAAAAGAAATGCACTAAAAAGTTAATAATAGCACCATTCAAAACTGGAAACAACATGAATTCTGTCTGTAGAATAGATAAATAACACAATGACTATCACAAACATAATGAGCAAATGAGCCCAGACGCACACACACAAATATATATATTTTGCTCATCTATGTATCAAAACGGACAATTAGTTGTTGGGTGTCGGTGGGGAGGTGCGGTTGGTTATCCTCAGGGGAGAGTTGTGACTGGAAGGAACATTCAGGGGTACTGGTAATGTTCTGGATTTTGCTCTGGTTGCTGAGTATATGGTAGGTTCAGTTTCTGAAAAAAAATCATTGATTTGCAGCCTTACACATGACATGGATATTTTCTTTAAGTGTATTATACTTTAATAAAAAGTTAAAAATAAATGAGAATATTAAATATCTAATATTTTGTTTTCATAAAAGTATGGGATCACATTTATATTCTTGAGTACAAAAACTTTAAAAATAGTAAATCGTTTATCTGTTCCCCCACAATGTGAAAGCCAAACAAATATTTAGAGTAATGAATCAGCATTTATCCTAGATTCTCTGTACAAACTGTTGCACTGGGTGACCAAATAGTAGAAGAGGGAAAGCAACTTTTTGTAAAAACGTTTTATCTAATAAATGAAAAAAGAAATAATGGAATCGAAAGATCACAGTTTTGCAACCATCGATGGATAAATACTAGGCACTGAGTATCAAACGCTGCTAAGACCATAAAAAGAGAGATGACCAGGCAGATGTCTCCTAGTGAAAGTATGTATCATCATGTAGTCTTGCCAAAGGACTTGACTGTGGATCTGATTAAGTCTCTGGGTTCAGCTGCAGTTTGCAGGAAATATAGAGGACAGAGAAACTGTGCTATGAGTATGCAATAAACAGAATCGAGAATGTGGAATATTCTATAGGGTGAATGTCTCAAATTCCTCAATAGATAAATTATAAGATAAAGAAGGAATGGAAAGGAAATATGTAGGTTAAAATTGACATGAAATACTAACACTTACAAGTAAGATTAAATTACAGTCTCAGAATGGAAATGTGGGTGATCTCTACAAAAGTCAGTGTAGAGGTTACTTTGGGGTGGAGGGAGAGGTATTGTGATTGAAACAGCCACATTTCTTTACCTGGGTAGTGGCTTCAGAAGGATCTTATAATAGCTCATTAGGCTATACTTTTATTTGTAAGGGCTTTCTGTATTTGTGGTTCATTTTATAATAAAATAGTTTTAAAAGTCAATAAAATTACATATTAAATTATTTACAGTTCCTTATTGTTCTTTGAAAATAACATCTTGACCATTTGTCTAAATTTGTCCTTTTTTGGTAAGTTATTTACATATATAATATGTGCTTTTAGTGTTTTCAAAAGAAAGTTTTGAATTATACTCTGGTTTAATTAGAAAACTTCAAGAGCAGCATCCTAATTTTGTTAAATTAGGTAAACTGTAATTTACCTAAAATATCTTCCAGGCATTAAGTGCCATTAAATTCACCAATACTTGGGATCTCTCTGTGTGTTAATGCTCATCATCAATCACATTTAAAACTTCCAAATATGAAATTATTCCGACTGTACAGAAAGGAAGCATTAATAACAAAACAAACAAAATAAAAGCTTAGAGCATTAACTTACATGACAGTTTATGCCTGAAATTGAAGGCATTCTATATACCCTACCATTAGATTTCTAGAGAATACCCTGAAGATGTTAGATTTTGTCATAAATCCTGATTTAAAAAATCTAATTACATATTCTCCATTCTGGATTTACCTTATGTTTTTTAGAGAATTATTTATTTTTAATTAATGTGTGATTCATATACTACAAAACTCACCCTGCCAGAAGGTACAATTCAGTGCCTATTAGTATATTCACAAAGTTGTGAAACCATAATCACTATCTAATTTCAAAATATTTCATCATTCTAAAAACGAAACCTTGTACCCATTAGCAGTCATTACCCGTTCCTCCTTTCCTTCAGCTTCTGGCAAACAATCTACCTTCTGTCTCTATG
>NW_011894864.1:0-2288 GCF_000151845.1 Pteropus vampyrus | reverse complement strand
CATGTTGAAGAAACAAAAAGATCAAATTGGTCTCAGACTAAGTCACAGAAGACAATGCCAGAAGACACTGGAACAACTAAAATGTTAGGAAGAAGTGAAAATATGACCCAAGAGTTTTATACTGAGCTAAGCTGTCCTTCAACGGACTGGCCTTTTCAGGTGTGCAAGAAGTTCGAGATTAGAGCACACATCAATTCGTCTTAAAAAAAAAAACTAAAAAAAAAAAAAACAAAAAAACAGAAAGACAAAAATCTAAACAAACCAATAAATGAAACAAAACTAAGAACTCAGAAATGTGAAAGAGATGGGAAGGATGGTTATATGAATTTAATGCATTAAATTTAGAATTAAAGCTGAACTTCTGTGTTAATTATGATTGTCAAACAGAATCATAAATGTTGTATATGTTGACAGCATAGAGAAAGATAATATACTCAGAAAATGAGAAAAGTGAGAAGAGTAGATTCAACGAGAATGCCTCCACAGCTTACCTCCTCTAAAACACTACCCTCCTTCACTTCTCCCAGTAACTATCCATCCCAATACCATGTTTTATCTTCTCCATTACATTGAAGTTAGTCTTTATGTGTTTATTTGTTTGTTACCTTACTCTCCCTACTAAATGGTAAATTCTATGATCCAAGGGACCTTGTCCACCCTTTGCATCATTGTTTCCACAACAGAGCCTGGCACGTAGTAGGTCCTCAATAAAGACTGTGGAATGATAAACAATAAAAAAATTTTTTGTGTGTTTATCAATAAAAAAATTGTTTATTAATAAAAAAATTGTTATCAATAAAAAAATAATAATCAGGCTATTCATAGAAAAAGAAATCCAAAGAGCTTTAGAAAATATGAAAGGTGGTTCAATCACACTCCTAAGTAAAGAAATGCAAATTTTAAAATTGCTATACCGTTCTTCACTTGTCAAATTGGCAGATATGGAGAACTTCCATATTACACCTTGTTGCCTAGGCTACGAGAAAAAGCACACCCATGAATTCTTGGTGGGAGCACAAAAATTACTATCTCTTTCGACAGCAACTTGGCAATACTTCAAATATACACATTTTTGATTCTGCAACTTTATTTCCAGGACTATGTTATATAGAACCTTACATAGTTATATATTTTACAGAGAACATTTATGAATTCAAAAACATGTATGTACAAGGATATTTATTGCGGCATTACTTGAGATAGCAAGAGATTAGAAACAAAATGTTGATACAAAAATTAAAGTCATAATAACCAATGCTGAAAAGAGTGTGAGGAAAATACACTTTCAATTAGTGTTAATGCAAATATAAATTGATATTTAGAGAGCGTTTAGATATTTATTAAGTCATACTACTCTTCAATTTAGCAATTCCAAGTTAAGAAATTTAATTTATAGAATACTTACATAAAACGTATGTATAAGCATGTTCATTATAGCATTCTAATGTAGAAAAATTGGAAGCACTTATTCACAATGCTCAGGGTGTTTCTGTACAGCAGGTTTTAATTTTAATGTAATCAAATCTATTAATCTTCTCTTTTATTGTTTGCTTTTAATGCCTCATTTAAGAAACCCTTTTATAGTTTGAGATCATAAAAATAATACAAGTTTTCTTCTAAATGTTTTAAAGTTTTGCTGTAAAATCTTAAGTCTTTAAGCTACTCAAAGTTTATTTACTTGGGCATGACATGAGGTGAGGTTTTAGTCTCATTATTTTCTAAGAACAAGCTGGGGTGGGACAGCAAATTCTATAACCACCTTTCATGAGTACGGGAGACAGTTGGAGGCCCTGGTTTCAATCATGGGCTGATTCTGCACTCCTGCTTCTATGGGGTCTTTTTATGGTCTTGAGTCTGGAAGAGAGGAAGTCAGGCCCACTCTGGTTTCTTTTGGACTCAAAAGCTGTGATACTCAGAGATTCCTCCCTGACTAGCCCACTTCAGAACCATAAGCAGTTAATCTTTGTGTTTGGGTTTGTCTTTAATTTTCTGTTTCTTACCAGTATCTTTCAATGCTATATGCTCAGGCTATGTTTACCATACAAATGTCCTTAATAGAAGATTTTAACTGCGGATACTAAAAGCTGTAATATCTACCACTTCTAAAAGTCCAAATAATTCAACTGAAGCTGAGTTGAACAGAATGACGTTTGTTCCACCAGCCAGAAAAGCTCAAAAGGTTTTTCCTCATTATATATTCAATTCTAAGACCAATTATTCTACTAGATCAAAGGGCTTTCAAGGCTAGAAAAATGTGCCTTAAATTTATCAATGCTGAGTTTCTTCTT
>NW_011894863.1:615-2784 GCF_000151845.1 Pteropus vampyrus | reverse complement strand
AAAGTCATCAAGGAAAAAAGAGAGAGGACACAAATAGATAAAATCAGAAATCAAAGAAGAGAAGTGACAACTAACACCACAGAAATACAAAGGATTATAAGATACTGCTACGAACAATTATATGCAACAAATTGGACAATCTGGAAGAAATGGATAAATTTCTAGAAAAATATAATCTTCAAAGACTGAGTCAAGAAGGAACAGAAAATCTGAACAGACTGACAACTACTAATAAAATTGAATCAGTATTCAAAAACCTCCCAACAAACGAATCCTAGACCAGATGGCTTCATGGGCGAATTTTACCAAACATTCAAAGAAGAATTATCATCTATTTTTCTTAAACTATTCCAGAAAAATTCAAGAGGAGAAAAGGCTCCCACGCTCATTTACGAGGCCAGCATCACCCTGATTCCAAAACCAGACAAAGACATTTAAAAAAGAAAATTATAGGCCAGTATCCCTGATGAACATAGATGCAAAACTCCTCAACAAAACATTGGCAAACTGAATTCAGCAGTTCATTAAAAAAGATCATATGCTACAATCAAATTGGATTTATTCCTGGGATGCAAGGTTGGTTCAAAATCTGCAAATCAATTAAAGTGATACACCACATAAACAAAATGAGGGATAAAAACCATATGATTATATCAATAGATTCAAAGAAAGCATTTGACAAAATCTCTCATCCATTTATGATGAAAACTCTCAGCAAAGTGGGAATAGAGGGAACCTACTTTGGCATTATAAAGGCCATATATAATGAACCTGTAGCTAACTTCATATTTAACAGTATTTATTGAAGAGACTTAGGGTAAGGAAAAAGACACAGATTTCTACTTTAAGCACTTTTATTCAGCATAGTATTGGAAGACTTAGCCACAGCAATCAGACAGAAAAAGAAATAAAAATCATCCAAATTGGAAAAGAAGAAGTAAAACTGTCATTATTTGCAGATGGCATGATACTATAGAGAGAGAACCCTAAAGACTGCACCAAAAAACTATTAGAACTTACAAATGAATTCAGTAAAGTAGCAGGATGCAAAATTAATATTCAGTAATTGGTTGAATTTTTATACTCCAATAATGAACTATCAGAAGGAGAAATTGAGAAGACAATTCCATTTACAATTGCATCAAAAATAAAATGCCTAAGAATAATTTTAACCAAGGAGATAAAAGACTTGTACTTGGAAAATGGAAAATTATAAGACATTGAAGAAAGAAATTGCAGAAGATACAAATGAATGGAAGCACATACCATGCTCATGGATAGGAAGAGCTAACATTGTTAAAATGTTTATACTATGAAAGCAATCTATAGATTCAGTTCGATCCCTATCAAAATATCAAGGGCATTTTTCACAGAACTAGAACAAATAATCCTAAAATTTATATGGAACCATAAAAGACCCTGAATAGCCACAGCAATCTTGAAAAAGAAGAACAAAGTTGGCAGTATCACACTACTTGATATTAAACTTTACTACAAGGCTATAATAATCAAAATGACATGATACTGGCATAAAAACAGACACATAGATCAATGGAACAGAAAAGAGAGCTCAGAAATAAACTCATGCCTATGTGGTCAACTAATCTATGACAAAGGAGGCAAGAATATACAATTGGGTAAAGACAGTCTCTTCAATAAATGCTGTTGGGAAAACTGGACAGATACATGCAAAAAAAAAAAATGAAACTAGACCACCTTCTTACACCATATACAAGAATAAACTCAAAATGGATTAAACGTTTAAATGTAAGACCTGAAATCATAAAACTCCTAGAAGAAAACATAGGCAATATGCTCTTTGACATTGCCCTGAGTAACATTTTTTTTTTGACATATCTCCTCAAGCAAGGGAAACAAAGGAAAAAATAAACAAATGAGACTACATCAAATTAAAAAGTTTTTGCACAGCAAAGGAAACCATCAACAAAATGAAAAGACAACTTGCTGAAAGGGAAAAGATATTTGCCAGTGATACATCTAATAAGGGGTTAATATCCAAAATCTATAAAGAACTCCAATTAAAAAACAGGCAGAGGATTCAAATAGACATTTCTCCATAAAGGTGGCCAATAGGCATATGAAAAGATGTTTAATGTCCCTAATCATCAAAAAAATGCAAATTAAAACCATATGCAATATCACTTTATA
>NW_011894863.1:0-565 GCF_000151845.1 Pteropus vampyrus | reverse complement strand
CAGTGATACATCTAATAAGGGGTTAATATCCAAAATCTATAAAGAACTCCAATTAAAAAACAGGCAGAGGATTCAAATAGACATTTCTCCATAAAGGTGGCCAATAGGCATATGAAAAGATGTTTAATGTCCCTAATCATCAAAAAAATGCAAATTAAAACCATATGCAATATCACTTTATACCTGTCAGAATGGCAATCATCAATAAATCAACAAACAACAAGTGTTGTTGAGAATATGGAGAAAAGGGAACCCTTGTGCATTGTTGGTGGGTTTGCAAATGGGTGCAGCCACTATGGAAAAAAGTCTGAAGTTTCCTCAAAAAAATTAATAATAAAACTACCTTATGACTCAGTAATTCCACTTCTGGGTGTTTATCCGAAGAAATCCAAAACACTAATTCAGTAAGATATATGCATCTCTTTGTTCATTACAACATAATTTACAATAGCTGAGATATGGAAGCAACCTAAGTGCCCATCAATAGACAATTGTATAAAGAAGAAGTGGTATATACATACGATGGAATATTACTCAGCCATAAAAATGAATGAAATCTTACCAT
>NW_011894862.1:3807-5630 GCF_000151845.1 Pteropus vampyrus | reverse complement strand
CTGCTTACCTCCCACGCCCCACAGATGGCCGGATGCCCCTTCTGCCCCAGCAAAGACTGGAAGCTGAGTCTCTGGATCTCTGCACTGGGGGACACCAAGGAACTATGAGGAGGGAGGACTGAAAACAGGAAATTAAATCAAAGCTTACGTTTTAGACATGGAGACCCATAGTCCTCTTCCCCCACTCAGATCTCAGAATGCTGGCAAAGAAGCAGGAGATTGGAAAATTCTTCACGGGGGCGTTTGACCAAGTCAAAAGAGCTCCGGGTGCCAACATATTTGTTTTGTCCTCTAAGGACAAATGATAGACAAGTAAAAATGGTTTCCCGGCTTTTCTTTCAGGAATACTTGATCTAGAATTGACTTCTGTCAGAGGAAACACACTCTCCTGCTTTATTTCCCACCATTTCTATTTTAGACGGGGGAAATAGTATGCTACGTTTCACATGCATGACTACAAGTTCACAGATTCTACTCGTGTTGCTGTTGTTTCTCTGGACAGCTGAACTAGATTGCCCTACAGCAGGGCTCTGAACTTTACCTGCAGTTAGAATCACTTGGGAAGCTTAGAAAACATACCAACCCCAGAGCCCCAACTCCCAGAGCTCCTGATGTAATTAATCGGGAAGGGGTCAGGCATGCTAGTTGTACGAGCTCCCCGGGTGATTCTAATATGCAGCAAAAGCTGAAAAATCACTGAAATGAAAAACACTGAAAACGTGAAGCCTGCAGTTGACAAGCCCATTCATTCAATCAGAGCAGCCAATTTAGTATCTATTTTTAAATATGACTACACAGGCCAGAGTCACCAGATATCTGAGGAAAACTTCTAACAGGAAAGATAGACCAAAATAATCAAGTATATAAAGGAAGTGGGAGGAAACAGACTCTGCAGGAAGAGAAAATCTTTGGGAGAAGGGGAGATTCATTAATTTCTCAGATCTTAGATTATCAAAGAAATTAGCCAGAATAGTAAATCCACGAAATTAGAACAAAATTGTATTTAAAAAAAGAAACGCCCAGAACCAATTATAATTTTATGATAGCAGAAACAAAAACCTCAGTAAAGGTTTGGAAGTTAAAGACGAGGGCATCTCCCAACAGTAGAGCAAATGCGAAGAAAGAAAAATCGAAAGTTCGGGATGGCTTCAAGGGTCCAACATCGAAATAATAGGCATCCCAGAAAGAGAGCAGAGAAAACAGAGGGGAGAAAAACATCGAAGAAATAATTCAAGACGAAGGCCCTGCATTTCCCGATCGAAAGGCTTTCCAGGTAACAAAAAGTAGATGAAAACAAACCTACACAAAAGCATGTGACGATTAAATTTCAGAGAGAAGATTCTACAAGCTTCGATAGAGGAGAGGAAAAAATGTCTACGTACAAAGGATCAAAAATTATGATGGTATTGAGTTTCTCTCTATTAGATGCTAGAAGACAGTGAACAGCTCAAAATTCTGCAGGAATAGTATTTTCAACCTAGAACCCTATTACCTCGCTAAACTGTCAATTAACTGTAAGAATAGAATTGACATTTTCAGACTTCAAAGAATCAAGAATTTTCCCTCACGTACCCTTCTTCGGTACGTTACTGGAGGAGATACACCACCCAAATGAGAAAGAGGAAGACGTGGGATCCAAGAAGCAAGGGGTCAGCCCATCACAGGAGAGGGACGAAGAAAAATCTGGAAAGATGTTGAAGGGAGATCCGAGGACCACCATCGTGCAGCAGGTCTAGAGAGCAACTAGGCTGTGACTAAATATCTTAAGGCTGCAAAGTATACAGAAAGATGAACTTAGATCTTTCCCAGTCTCCCCTGCAGCT
>NW_011894862.1:0-2747 GCF_000151845.1 Pteropus vampyrus | reverse complement strand
AGTGACGGCGTCGCCGACGTCACACGCTGCCAACGTCACGCACAGCCGACGTCACACGCGGCCGACAGCCTGGAGCGGTGGAGCACGATGCATTCGTTACTCACGTGTTTGTGTTGCTGCAGTTGTATAAAGTATAGCACGTACAATTATGTAAAGTACATAATACCTGAGAATGGTAAAAGCGACTGTTACTGGTTTATGCATGTACGATACCATGCTCTTTCAACCTACAAAGGTTTGCTGTAAGACAGGACACCGCGTCACCGGCAGCAGCCTCACACATCAGTTTCCCACGTCTCCTGATTACATCATTTTCTCCTTGCTTGATTTACTCTCAAAAACGAGCTTGGCAAATTCAATAGTCTTATAACTTGTTTTATAAATTGAGTGTCGCCTAAATGTACAGAGTTTATAAAGTCTACAGTAGTCTACAGTCATGTCCTAGGCCTTCACATTCACTCACCCTCAGTCACTCAACTCACCCAGAGCGACTTCTAGTCGTGCAAGCTCCATTCATGGTAAGTGCCCTATACAGGGGTGCCATTTTTTAATCTTTTATGCCATATTTATTGTACCTTTTCTATGTTTAGATATGTTTAAATACACAAATACCACTGTGTTATAGTTGCCTACGGTATGCAGTACAGTAACATGCCGTATAGGTTTGTACCTAGGAACACGAGGCTACACCACACAGCCTAGGTGTGTGGTGGGCTATACCACCTAGGTTTGTGTAAGTGCACCCTATACTATTCGCACAAGGAAATTGCTTAACGATGCACTTCTCGGAACGTATCCCCGAGCAGTATGTGACTGTATGTGTATGGACTACCTCCTGCACAGGAAACATTCCTGTGTTCTGTCTACTCTCAAGACTCTACTCAGGCACTTCTGACCACCATGCATGGGGTGTTTCACCACACCACCAAGCAATGCTCCAACACCAGCTTGGTGTCCTACAGTTTAATTCAAGTCTGACACTATCAACCTGGAGTTAGCGACAGATCCCACAGGTTAAGGGCTAAATACCATGGACTGCTCCCCACACTTCAGATGCCAGTTGCAAGCCAGTTGCTTCTGACCGAACAGCCAAAAATTAGAGATTCCCATAGAGCAGCTCAAAACTCAACAAAAGTTTACTTCCAAGATTACAGTTTATTACAAAAGATACTCAAGGATATGAATGAACAGCCAGATAAATGACACAGGGCAAGGTCCAGAAGGTTCCCCAGTACAGGAACTTCTGTCTCTGTGGAATTTGGGGTGTGCCACAGATGTCTTCTTAATCACTAGCCCGACGCTCTGAGAATCCTCTCCTTTTGGGGTTTTACCGCGGCTTCATTACATAAGCATGATTGATTATATCATTGGCCACTGAAGATCGATTCAACCTCCAGCCCCTCTTCCCTCCCCCAAGTTGGGGGTGGAACTGAAAGTTCCAACCCTCTCATCACTTGTTTGGTTTCCATGGCAACCAGCCCCAGCGTTAGGGGCTTTCCAAAAAGCAGCCATCCACATAAACTCAGGTGCGGTTGAAAGGGGCTTGTTATAAATAATAAAAGACACCTTTACCCTCTTACTCCTTAGGGAAATTCCAAGGGTTTAAGGAGGTGTGAGGAACAGGAGGAAGCCCAGATATGTATTTCTCATCATCAATCATAGTTCACACCTCCCCAGCCCCACCTGATGGCCACAGGATCTTGGTGGCTCCTGAATTCTCCCAATTTCGCCCTAGCCTTCTTCTGCTGGCCTTTTCTCTCGGGTTCTCCTTAGCTATCCCTGACCCCTCTCCCAGCCAGTGACCCCACTCTGTGCTCCCATAGCACCTCATACGTCCCCTGTTACAACCGTCTGCCATGACCCCAAACTGAAATTGCACCAGTCCAACTGCTGGCAAAAGCTTATAGGTAGAATGAAAACAAGTAGAAAGGAGCCAGCCAGAGGTAAAGAGGGCAAGCACCAATGACACAGTGAGTCATCAGCTGGACATTGTCACCTAAGAAATGTCCAAACCTGTAGAGGATCTTATAAGAGTTTATTTGAGCCAAACCGACAATAGTTGCCAAGGAGCAAGATCTAAAATGCTCTGGAGAATGAAATAGGAGCCAGGATAAAGGACAATAGGAAAAAGGAGAGGCATGCCATGTCCCGTTGACATCACTAGCTACCGCTGTTCCCCTACAGCAGCTATGGCCCCTGGGATTTCTGGTCCTAATAACAACTATTACCCCGGGGCAGTGGCTCTCAGCCCTGGCTGCCCATTAGAATCACCTGGGACACCTGGAAAAAACAACACAACACAACACCCAGGCCTGGCACCCCCCCCAGAGATTCTGAGTCACTTGGACTGGGGTGGATCAGCCCTCCTGGAAGGATGGGGAGGAGAGGAGGAAAAGGACAGAAAGAGAAAAATAGCGTTTTGGCCAGATCTTCTCATTTTGATAAGAATGATCTGATAAAGCTCGCCCCCATGCTGGTCATGCAAAACAAACGCCAGATGAATTTCCTTTCCCCTCTCCTCCCCATTCTCCTGAGAAAATAGGAACTCCTTGACATTTTGGTGGAAAGCAGAAGCAGAGACTGTAACAGGAAAGACCATTCTAGAAAGCAAACATAGGGCACCTTTGGCTTTGGGGAGAAGGAGGAGCATTCGTCCATTCACGGAGTCGGCAGAGAGCCTGGAAAGGAGAGACACTGAACCAGCAAGGAGCCCACAGCCTCCAGGAGGAGGTCAGTGAGTGGATGGA
>NW_011894861.1:1226-2606 GCF_000151845.1 Pteropus vampyrus | reverse complement strand
ACATAGGGTGATGTGTCTATGACATCTGTCACTCTACTGATCTTTGCATTGATTCAGAATTGTCCCAGAATGGAATGTGAGGATAAATTAGATGCCGGGTGGCTTAGGGCATGAGTTTTCTTTGTGTAGCTTGCCTTAAAGGCTAATTGACTCAATCACACAGCACCTTTGAGAACCTTAGATTCTTATACGGTTTCTCTTAAGAAATCAACCACCTTGATACCTACCTGTTAATCCTTCAGGGAAATTACTCATGATATTATTACATATTGTTTTTACTTTATATGTATTTAAAACGCAGGATGATGCATGATCCTGTCTTAATACCTGTTTATTTAAAATGAGTTATTTGCCTACACTTCTCTAAGTAGAACCTGACTGGAATCTCACACCTCCACCCCCATCCCCACCAAATACTCAACCCAAATATTACAATATAATTGAAATTAGATTAAAAAATTAAATGACATTTTGTGAGCTGTTTAAAAGGGTCAGCAATGTGTTTGAGCACTGCAAGATTAACCTTTGCTCATTTGGGAAAATGCAGACTTCAATAGGGATTCTATGGCTGGGGTTGCACTTGCTAAAAGTTTAAAACAGTAATTTTTTCCTAAGAAAGGTCATCTTGAGCTAAAATGTCAAATAAATTATTTAGATTACTGAATTAGAAAAGTGAGGATCTGACAGGCTGAATTTTTTATGCACATTAGCCACAGCCAGGGTCTCTCAATGCTCTTTTTATTAGGTAAAGTGCACCCCCTTGCCTCTTATTAAAAAATCTCTCCATTTAGTCCAATATACTTTCCTTGATAGATGACTGCTGCTTTTGAGCATCCAAATACATGAAGCTGCTGAATTCATATGGCCTGTATTCATTTTGCATGCCTCCTAGGCTGGATTCTAGGGAAGAGGCAAATGGGGTGGGATGGGGGCAGAACAGAGTAAAAAAAAACCATATGAGCACACACACCAACAGTAAATGTTTGTATATATGTATGCATACAAATACATAAGCATGTATACAGACATATATATATATTTTTCTTTAAGCAAAGTATTCTTGGACTTCAGAAAAACAAACTCTCTCAAAAGTATATAATGTGTCTCTGATAGGGAACACATAATATTATCAACTTGTTCCCACTTAGGAAACAAGACCAAAAATTTAAGTGGTTTTGTGACCATGTGACTTAAAACATTCTCTTAGAAGCAAGAGTAGTCTTTGAAGGAACCTCTAGGTGCCACTGCCACCTTGGGAATATGGCAACTTCTGCTTATTTTATGGGCACTCTGAGGCTTTCAGAAAACTTTCTTATTGCAAGAAGATGATGCTGGTGCTAGTTCTATTTTATACTCGAGAAAATGGAGTTACACTGCTGG
>NW_011894861.1:0-311 GCF_000151845.1 Pteropus vampyrus | reverse complement strand
ATATGAGCACACACACCAACAGTAAATGTTTGTATATATGTATGCATACAAATACATAAGCATGTATACAGACATATATATATATTTTTCTTTAAACAAAGTATTCTTGGACTTCAGAAAAACAAACTCTCTCAAAAGTATATAATGTGTCTCTGATAGGGAACACATAATATTATCAAATTGTTCCCACTTAGGAAACAAGACCAAAAAATTAAATGGTTTTGTGACCATGTGACTTAAAACATTCTCTTAGAAGCAAGAGTAGTCTTTGAAGGAACCTCTAGGTGCCACTGCCACCTTGGGAATATGGC
>NW_011894860.1:2035-2975 GCF_000151845.1 Pteropus vampyrus | reverse complement strand
TCGTCCTTGTTAATGTCATGTAAATTGTTAGAATTGTTATCAAAATTGGAAAAATTCCATCATGTTTCTTTCTTATATGGACTATCAGATTTGGAGGAATTTTCCACATCCACATCCCCATCTCCATGCTCATACATTCAAACCTTGTTTCTATTCCAATACCAAAACCTTTCAGCACTGGGTGCCATGCCACAGGGCATGTTCATATACTATTATAACCTCTAGGCCTATACCTTCATATCACAATGCCAGGTGAGATGGAACAGTGCGTAAAAAATGTATTGCTAGAGACCATTCCTACACCAGGACCACTAGCAATAAACAGCATAAACAGAAGCAACTGAGAACCGTGTAACTGTATTACTCTAAAATCAGATTAAATGTTCTTGTTAGGTCCTAAAATGTCAGTGGCCACTCCAGTACTCCACACTTTCAGGCTAGATGGGAAGTGTAATGGAGGAAAGTCCAACTGGGAAGATCCAGTGGTCCTGATCGATTGCAATTAAAATATCTTACTTTTACAATACCTCATGATCATACCTCATCCTCTCAGGGGCCCACGCAAGTGAGGGATCCTAAAGATTGTGCTTTATTAGCTTCATAGTAACAATGCCTCAACATATTGTGGATTATGGTGAATAGGGGTTGAGCGTCTAAAAGTAATCAGCCTGCTAGTACCTGCTGTTCGTATGACTTGGGCAGACTCAGGTGATGGGAGTCTAGAAGAGAAGAAGAGGAGGAAGCCTGGTGCAGATGCCACAGGCAGTGGGGGAAACAAACCTGGTTGCAGGTTGGCTGGCAAAAAAAAAAAAAAGGCAGCCAGATTACTTGCTGTAGGAGCTCAAATGTCGTGATCAACTCGGATGAGAACACCAGTAGGAATCCAGCCATTGTAGTATGGAAGAAAGAACGTGAATTCTGGAGTCATAAAGATCTGGAC
>NW_011894860.1:0-730 GCF_000151845.1 Pteropus vampyrus | reverse complement strand
ATGTCGTGATCAACTCGGATGAGAACACCAGTAGGAATCCAGCCATTGTAGTATGGAAGAAAGAACGTGAATTCTGGAGTCATAAAGATCTGGACTAGAATCTTCATCTATATACCCTAAGTAGCTCTGTAACTTTGAGTATGTTACTTAACCCCTCTGAGCCCCACTTCCCTTATCTATATAAAACTTAGATTGATACCTACTTCTTTGGGTTGTCAAAGAATTTATTGGGAAACAAAAACAGAAAACATATAGATAGATGTGCATGGCTTATAGTACCAAACTTTAGTGAACTTCTTTCCAGGAGGCAAGTGAAACTCAAAGTCAGGACAGAAATATTCCTGTCAGTCTTCATAATCAACCAATTTATAAGACCTTAGCCTGTGGTTAGAGGTACAATAAATAGAAGCTAGTACTCTGGTTGAAAAGATCTTCAGAGACCAAGATGAATGTCAAGGTTCCAACCAAGATCAATGAAGCTCAAGATGGGCCTGCATTCCATAGGGAAACTGAAGTAGTAGGCAGAGAAACTGGGGCAAAATGCTTTTACATACCCATGTCTGCATGGAGGGAGGAAGGGAAAGACTACAATAGACACCAGAGAGCATAGGCTCACCACCAGGAATATTAGAACACTGGCGTGGGGTAGCAAGCTTCACCCCAGAGCTCAGTAGTCAAGGCTGCTTATGTGCAACCTGCCATAGCCAAGACAGGCTGAGGCTGCAGGTGG
>NW_011894859.1:2717-5774 GCF_000151845.1 Pteropus vampyrus | reverse complement strand
AGCGAGTGCCTTCGGAAAGCAAAATCTAAGCTCGTAGAGAAATTAAAAGCGTTTTTTGAAAAAAGGAGAAAAAAATGATTTTCAGAACAAGAACAGCCCCCGCCATTGGCAACTGGGACTCGCTCGCGAGTGGCCGGTCTCTGCCGTGAAACACCCCGCCACAGCTTCGCACCCGAAGGGAGAGCGGTCCGAAGACGCGCCGCTCCTCCTTCTGTGAACGGAGGCTTCGGATTCCAACTTTCGTAACAATTCTCCTTAATTAATTCACCTCTTTTCACCCCCGGTTTTCAGTCTTCGCAGAAAACAAGGGGGAGAGCGGACTACTGTAAGCAGAGGGCGCGCCCTCCGCCCCGGCCCTGGGCGCGGTCCCCGCCGTGTCGCCGTCCACCCCGACGGACCCCTGCTTTAGCCTCTGACCACCCTGCACTGGGACGAGTTGACGTCCCCGGTCTTCCCCACAAGGCAGGAATGCTTTGTCTCTGAACCCCCTCCACACCCGAGAGGAGCGTGGGACCCACGGCAAGTACCCAAAGCTGGGCGTCCATTCTCATCACGGTCCGTGTTATCATTAGAAGGCGAGATATATTCGCGGCCATGTAGACAGCACTGCCCAGAAGCTGTGATAGTCTGGCAGCGTATGTTTATATATTTTTCCTATTGTAAAAGCTGCGTGAGGATCCACAGAACCCTCTGTAGACGCTCGGCAGCCCAGAGACAAATGGGCATGTTCTCTCGAGATTAAGAGATGGGAACTGAGATTTGGGGAAAATGCATTACTCTTCTGAACTCAGAAGTGACACTATCGGTCCTCCGTCCTCCACGGGAACAGATTGAAATAATTATCTCCAGAGGGTTCACTGGTTTGAAAAGGAGATCCAAACATTTTATAAAAAGAAAGCCCAGGCCGTTAGGGGCACCAGAGAAACAAAATGAAGAAAATAAAGAGGAGAAATGCCTTATCTTAACCAGCTTGTTATCAGTCTCGGATCATGTGATTATTTTGCTAAAGCTGATCCACGGTAAGTTATTACTTTTAGGGGTATTTGACCAATTAGGGGAAAGATGAATAAATAAATATGTCAACAATAAATTGAAACAAGACTTAGGAATAAACTATTGTGATTCCATGCTCAAGTTTAAGTTCTGACGCATTCTGCTCCGCTCCGAGATAATACAATGTATTTAAATGCGAAGATGCCTCTGGGAGTTCGGTTTCTTACTGGTATCACATACACATGCCGCTTTTTAACTTCCGTAATTATCCTCAGCAGATTGGATGAGGGCGAATGGGGACGGGCATGGGAGTCGCCCAAGACCACGGGACATCTTTTTTTCCGAGTAGATTTGTTTTAAGTCATTTCCATTGAGATTGAGGCCTTATACTTTGTAGTTAAATTATAACTGATTCTGTTCCAGACCTATTTTGTACTTAGTTTTCTCTAAGTCTTAGCTTTACCAGAAACGGTGATGAGGATAAACTTGGTCAGTCGGTTTTATTTTTCATTTTCCTAATAACGTCCACTACGTTCGGTAAATTTCTGAACCGTGTTGATGGGTTTTTATGTTGTATAACTTTTTCTATAAATTCTGGAATTAATACATTATGAATATTAAGGCTGTTTTTTATGTTACGCTTCCAGTCATTCCACCAAAGTCTTAAGAATCACGGAGGCTGGTTCACACGGACGTCGTCTCCCGCCTTCTGGAGATGTCTGCCTGCGCACTTCGGGCCCGATGGGTCCCCGGCCACGCGCTCCCGAGGTCGCAGAATCAGCCAGAGCCGCCTGACACCCACGCAGAGCAGGTTTCCTTGACAACTAACGACCACGTGTCCCGCCGGCGACCGGGTATCTCCTCTCCCTCCCGTCTATGTTTTGACCACAGCGAAGTAAATTTTTCTTTTCGTCACAATATTCCCACCGTTAATACGTTACGCTTTGTATCTCTAAAGCCATCGTTTCCTGTCGCTTCGAGGCCTTTCCTGCGCAGCCTGCACGCGCGGCTCGTCCCATGTGCCAGCCCCTCCTGAGGTCCCCTTCATGTCATCTTTAGCCTTTCTCGGCGGTTCTTACTCCACCTCGGGTTCCTCCGTCACGAGCTGGATTGCGTTGTGCCTCCTGTGTTTGATTTTTGTGTTTTCCGCTTTAGCTACCCTGTGTCCTTCCTACGTGCTTGTTCCTGCAAAGAAAGCCTAACACCCAGGCACGCGCCACTTTCCGTAAAGAATAATAGGGAAGAAAATACAATGGGTGTGTTTCCTTTCTTCGTGACGTGCAATTTGGTTTCTGCTGCTCAGTGAAAGCCCAGGTTCCCGTCTCCGTCCCCGCCTGCCTTGTGGAAGGCGGCCCCATGGCTGCAGGACAGAACGTCCTCGCTGGCGGGCGCCGTCTCTTGCCTGTGATCGGCAAGTTGGGGCGTGGCTCGTCCATGCAGCTGGGTACTAGGGGACAGGTACGCTCAGGGAGAGACTCATCCTGTGAACCCCTGCCCTTCAGTGACGGGTCACAGTCGGGATGCTTCGGGGGCAGACGATCCCAGAAAAAGTGCTCCATCCCGCAGCACCCAGGCCACTTAGACAATTCTGAAACCGCCTGTCTGCGTTCAGGACTTGCAAGTCCATTCGTTTTCCAGATTGGTGCTCGTTCAATGTTGTAGTTGTGGTTTTGACGATCATGATAAAGCGTAATTCACACTCAGGTCGGACTCCCTGCTCCCTCGTTTTCACGCTCTATTCCCATGTCTCGGGAATGTTGTTTGATTTCAGCTGGTGTCCCCCAGACAGAGATGTCCCAGGACTGTAAACGGGACCCCCACCCCCACCCCCATGCCTCTGTTACCACAAAAAAGGCCGGAAGAGGAAGCCAGGCCCTGCCGACGACAACAAAGCACTCGCAGTGTGTGAGCTTTCGTAGGTGGGTATAAAAGCGATTTGGCAAAGTTGTCTTTCCCCAGCCAGGTGCTCCTTCAGAATTTCATTGACAAAATCAACGTATTAAGCCCTCTGATGTGCCAGGTACTTGGATAAGGCCTGGACAAATAATAACAGCAACGATTTAT
>NW_011894859.1:0-526 GCF_000151845.1 Pteropus vampyrus | reverse complement strand
TTCGGAGTTGCCGAGGTTAAGTTTATTTTGATACCTTCATGTTTCTCCCCTAAAATATGGAAGGGATTGTTTCCCTTTTCATCATCTGGGTAAATTTCTAATTTTCCATCCCACTCATTCGGCATGATATTTCTAGTCTAGTGACAAACAATAGAAATGAAACGGAAGAACGCAGAACGAGAGCGTTATTCCCCAAGCGCGACTTCTCGGAGCTAAGATGCCTGCAGTTTTTTTGAAGCATAATAAATACACATGATTAACACCTTTATAAAAAACGGCCACGGGATAGTTTGCCCATTTGTAAATTATAATCCCTGTGAGATTCACGCCGGCACCAAAATTCGTAAGGATTGTTTCTGATAGAAAATACCGCAGGAGGGCGCCACCTCCGAATTTCCCCTGTAACGTGTGCCTGGCCCGGGGAAGGACGTGGAGGTGTGTGCCCGCTGCACGGGTCCCCAGGGGCCCCAGGGACATGCTGCTCCCGAGCTCGGTCGGCTGCCGGCTGGACGCGCTCCGTGCCCTC
>NW_011894858.1:5111-5432 GCF_000151845.1 Pteropus vampyrus | reverse complement strand
GCTACCACCGTCCTCTGATTGCATTGAGATGGAAATTGCAGGGCACCAAGAGGCAGACTAATCAGAGTATCTTACAATGCAACTGTTTCTGTGCCCTGCATGACCGTGGGACTCATCAGTTGCTCCGTCGGGCACTGATCCTGCAGCTGATGCAGTTCGCTCAGCCGATGGGGTCGGACGAGAAGGGGTTGCGGCCACGACCGGAAACCCACCAAACGATCAGAACGTTACCGCCCCTTTTATTGCCTTACTCAGGGCGGAAATCAGCCTTTGGTTTCTTTACTTATAACCTTCATTTTGATGATTTAGGACACCAATGGG
>NW_011894858.1:0-2751 GCF_000151845.1 Pteropus vampyrus | reverse complement strand
GACCCCGGAGGCCAGGATTTTAACCGCCACTTTATCCCTTCTTTCTCTCTGACAGGCATTTCCCTTCCAGCTGTAAAAACTAGGATAAGACAGACGGTGGCCAGATTAAACGTTTGCGAGGGGAGAAAGAAACCACGAATTTTGAACTTCGTGCTAGTGCTTCACACGCATTTTTCTCGTTTGCCTTACCTGACACCAGCCCTGGGAAGACGTATTAGACCCATTCTGCAGGTGAGGGAAACTGAGGTCCCCAGTGATGCAGTGGATCGCCTGAAGCCACATAGCTATTACTTAGGTGCCGGATCTCCTGCCGTCAAAACACAGGGCTGCTGGTGAGGACAGAGATGAAAGGGATCTGACTCTTACACGGGGTTACTTGGTTATGTCAGCCCCGGGGACCACGCTTAGCAGGTGGCCGCCCATCCTGTTTCCAGACCAGCTGTCTAATTGCCGGGAGACTTCTCACTCCCCAGGCGTTCAGAAACACGGCCCAGGTTTACGGGCACAGCTAAAACAGGATCTAAACAGCTTGCTGGGGGAAGCTATATAATTAAAACTGACTTAGGAGACAAGTGCCGTCAGCCTGTATGGCAGAAATAGAAAGTCACCTAGCCAGATGTGCGTTGCCCATAGGGATGCCGGGGACTGCTTTTGCCTGTCTGGCGCTTTTTAATTATAATGGGTATCCTGAGGTCTGCAGTTTGCACTGCCACCTTCGGAAGGTGGCAGTACAAACTATCATTACGTGCCCGCGTCCGCCATCCGGAGCTGGGTTTCTGAGGGGAGGAGGTGAGTGGCCAGGTTCCTTTTAGATGCTATAGACTGAGGTGAGCCCATCAGTCCCACCCGGAGTTGACTGAAGCCTCATCTCCTAATCATCAACTCTTGAGTGTCACTCTGCGTCTGGAGGGGCTGAACTCCAGGACCCTCTACTCTGTGCACTAAGCGTCTCTGCCTGGAGAGTTCACGGCCACAGCATCACGGGCGTATTTTTGTCTCCCAGACCGGTTTTTAGAGAACCCGCTTCTCCCGCTCTCTACATAGTCTTTGTGGGATCGCGGCACATGACACCCACACATCTCTGGTCGCCTCGTCCAGGCAGGCTCACGCAGAGTACTGGGTCCCCTTGACACAGCGCCCGGTCCAGAAGTAGGCATGTGAGCCAAGCAGGATCAGTTAGAGTTTTTCTGTATGATTTCATAAAAAGTCTATTCCTTTGGGGGCATAAACTGTTAAAATACAAGCTCAAGGCCACTAGTAGCGATTCTTCTGCCATGCGAAGCAAACCTACTCTCGGAGAAAAAAATTCTAATGTTCAGAAAGAAGCCGTGAAGAGGCGAGATACGGGGGGAGAACATGAGTCCCCATGACACCAAATGCACCCTAAATCCAGCCATGCCTGTAGGATTTGCCCTTGGACTCCCAGTTAATGAGCCCGTAAGTGCTTCTTTGCTCAAGCTGGATCGAATAGGGTTTCTTTCAGGAACCCTGAAGAATACATATCTGAGAGTCAACATATCCCAACACAAAATCCCGACTCCTGCCAGCAAACCTGCTTTCCGCTCGCGCTCCCTTTCTTCCCCGACCTCATCGCCGCTCATTCAGCGACAGCCGTTATTCAATGCCGTGACCTTACTTCAGGTGCGTATCACTTCTTACCTGGATTGCAGCCATGGCGCTCTGCCTCCAGGCTTGTCCACCCCACACCCACAGATGCACGCACACCCCCGCGAAAATATTTCTGAGCCTGATTCTTCCTGCTCCGCTGTGGAGTCATGATGAGGCTGCCTGACATCTGGCCCCCTCTACCTGTTACACCTCACCTGGCACCACCCTCCCCTGGCTCCAACTAGAGGACTGCGTGGCAGTCCCCGCCCTCCCCTCTAAGCTAACACGCATGCTGCTTTTGGGGGTTCTTAATCCTTTTTTGTGCCGAGGACCCCCTTTCCAGTCTGTGGAAGCCTATAGACCCCATCTCAAAATAATGTTTTTTAAATCATAAAATAGACTATGTGAGATTATAATGAAATTATAAGTGTATTGATACACAGTTATCAAAATATTAAAATCAATTTACGTGGTATATAAACTAATATATATGGTAATATCTATCCTTCATTTCTGCATTAAGTAGCTGGGCCTGATAACTAGTAATTTTCAAGTAGTAGAGTGTAAAAGAAATTTCAAGTTATTCGTAACAACTATAATGTGATATGAATATATGTGGTTTCTGTTGGTGACGAAGTCCCGGGTAAGTACTAATTATTGTGGCCTTCATTCATCCCGAAAGGAGGTGCCGAATTTCAGGTAGAGGTCAGTGATGGTGGAGAAGCAACTTCTTTCTTTTCTAAGTTCATACCCACCCCTCGCCCCCGCCCCCCGCAGTTAAGCACCAATGGGCTCTAGAATGATCTCCCCATCTTTTGTTCTTTGGGACTCAGCTTAATGTCACCCCCTCTAGGACACTAGGTTAGCGCACTCCCCCCGCCCTCCCTGTTTACCCATAACCACCTGGGCTCCCCTTGGTCGCACCACAGGCCCCGAGCGAATCCACGCATTCGTCAGTCCCCTGGACTGGTGGCTTCTTCCCTGAGACCTGTGAAGGTGCCTGCTACCTTGTCCAAATGGACACGGCCTCTGTCTGAGTCCAGGTTACTCTTCAAAGCCAGACTGCAGTCCCTGAGAAGGGCAGGGAGAGGCTCACAGCCTACCCGAAATCCATTCTCTGAGTGACATCTGACACCTCCCTGA
>NW_011894857.1:5646-7209 GCF_000151845.1 Pteropus vampyrus | reverse complement strand
CATGATCAGCTGTTTGCTCTTGATGTTTTTTTTCTTTTTTTGCACTTTAGACTGTTCAGGTAATTGTGATAATTGACGAAGTTTGGGACACAGAAGTTAAGGGACTTAGGCCAGCTCAGTGGTTCCCACCCAGGGATGGTTTTGTCTTCCGGGGAACACTTGACAATGTCTGGCATCCAGTCATTAGAGGCCAAGGATGCTTCCAAGCATCCTGTAAGGCATAGAATAGCCCCCTACAATGCAGAGTTGTGGGCCCAAAACATCAATGTGCCGAAGTTGGGATTACCCTGGGCTACTCTTTATATGGTCCTTTCTAACCCTGAGATTCTAGGATTCAAACAATTAGCAAGGCCATCTGTACTATTTTTATGTGCAGACAACCCACCTTTTGGAGAGGGGGCTTGTGTTGTTCTAAATTGTATATACTTTGTTCCACGTACTACAAGTATATGCCCACCACATGAGGTACCTGTCACTCTTTGGCCTTCACTTAAGGCCCTCACTATGTCTAAGTTAAATGAATCATAATAATAGATTTTGCAAATATTCGCAGCACAGATTTACAGCTAGGTGGGAAGAGAGCATTAGACATGAAGTACTCAAAACAGAGCTAAGATTTTAAAGTTCCCAGCAGGAATGAATAAACTGTTATATCCATTTGCATGTACTGATTTCATCAGTGCTAGTAAAATTGTCAGGAGGAATAAAGGGAACATTTGGGGGACTTTCCCTCTCTCCACTTTCCTCATGCCACCAGTGGCTTCATGTTCTTTCTCCTTTTGCCTGACAGCAAAATCAGCACTTTGGAAGGGGCCTGAAAATATATATTCTCATTAAGAAATTAATGAAGCTTCCAGGACAGAAAGCTTTGTGTTCTTGTGTTGGAATGGAGACTTGGCTTCTAACGTTTGCTGAATGGAGGCATCACAGATTAGTAGAATGATCATGGCTTTGCTCACATGCCTCATTCAAGGTTCAAGTCTCAGGTCTGCCACTTAATGGTTGTAGGTCACAAGAAAGTCACTGAAGCTCTCTGGCACTGAGTGTCCTCACCAGGACACTGAAGATAGTAACATCTAGATGGCAGTGTGTGGTGAGGGTTAGGTAATATCTGTAATGAATCGGTATGAGATAAGCTCCAAGAGGACAGAATTTGTGTCTGTGTGTCCTCATTCACTGCTTATTTCATCACTAGAAGAGTCTGACCCATGGTAAGAGTTCAAGAGATACCTGTTGATTGAATATATGAAATAGTAACCATTATTGCTATAAGTCTGCTCTAAGCCAAGTGGGCCTATAGTATTTCCTTCACTCACAGGCAAGAGGAGCTGGTTTCGTGAGCCTGGTTTTGTGGGATCGCTAACCTTCCACTCTTTCTAACCATTCCAGGGCAAAGAAGGAGCCTTCATGGTACGAGATTCCAGGACTCCAGGAACGTACACCGTGTCTGTTTTCACCAAGGCCATCGTAAGGTATGGTGCTAAGCAGGCGGGCGAGGAGGGCGGTACACACAGCAACGTCAGGCAGCGCAAGAGGCGGAGGGGTCCCTGGGAATCACCGGTC
>NW_011894857.1:0-346 GCF_000151845.1 Pteropus vampyrus | reverse complement strand
TTCATTTTAACATGTCCCCTATGGGACTGTAGGCACATTAAAATTTGAGACTTGCCGGAGTCTTTTATTACTAGGGGCTTTTCTAATAAAACATTCTATGATACTAATTAGGGACCAGGTACTCTCTCTATCAAAAAATAGTAAGATGATTAGCAACCTCAAAACATTGTTATTTTAGTCAAATGGGCAACAGTTTCTTCCTATCATCCCTAATGTTAACATTTTTTTTTTTTTTATCGCATCAGGTTGCGTTAGAGCATATCACTGGTTAGACAACACCATAGATTTCTCCTCTAATTAGGGTCCCGGGAATGAATAAAAGACGAAACTTACTCATCCTGATAAA
>NW_011894856.1:2741-4868 GCF_000151845.1 Pteropus vampyrus | reverse complement strand
ATAAATGGTAACTTACTGTTTTGGTTTGTTTATCTCATACCTCTTCTTTCTACCCTTTTTCTGATTCTTGTCCTTAATATTTTACTTCCAGATCTTTATCTTATATTTCTTGCACTCCACGAATTAATCATCACCATGCTAAAAACAATCTCTGGTCAAGACTTGATTGTTTTCTAAACCAATATCACACTGATTTAATTATTATTAATATTTAAAATGTTTTTGAATTTGGTAGGAAAGTCCTCTTTTTCAGTGTTTCTTTCCAAAATTGTCTTATTTATTTATGTTATATTCTTTTGTGCAAAATTCAAACTAATTTTATGAATTATTGTGTCTTTAATCCTATTGGAATTTTAATTGTAACTTTATTGAATTTATAGATCAGTCTTAGACGAGTGATATGTTTAAGCATTACATTTCTTATCGATTAATATCATTTACCTCTCCAAGATTTTTCTTTTTTTAGTTCAATGGAATTTCTAAAAAGGAATTTCCCTTTTCTGTTAGATGATCCACCAATTATTCATAATAGCATAACTATGCTATTATAAATGCCTCTTATGTCTGACTTCAGTTTTCTAATTAGATATGCCTTGTGTTAGAGCAGATACCTCTCATGGTATGCCTAGATACCTCAGCTTTATTTTGTGTGCTCAGACTCGGGCTTATTTGCGCTCAGCTGCTCAAGGACTGTTCGGCTCCACTAGTGGAAAGTTCAAAATGTCTACTCTCACTAATCTAGGCATATTATAGCTGATGATTGTTTAGAGTGAAAAAAATACAACCCAGGTGGAATCAACTCTGAGGTATAACTTAGACCCTGGAGTTCCTTCTGGAATTAGGTTGAGGCTGTGACTTCTGTTTTCACTCCTTTATTTGGCTTCTTCTACTTTTCTGCCCTGCTTTCACTACTTCTTTCTGGTATCTTCTGGATTAGTTTCTTTAAAAAAATCACTTGTGACTGAATCTTTGGATCTTGGTGAGCTTCTAAGAGAATTTGATCTGAGAGAGAGTCATAAGAGCAGTTTTGATTTTTTAATAGTCATCTTGTGTCCTGTAGCAATACGGGCTTTTATTGGTTCTAAAAGGTTGTCTGTAGATTCTTTTGTATTATCCCAGAAATCAATAAAAATAAAAATGATAAGTAGCAATACTATAAGTGACTTTCCTGGTACAATTGATGAAGGAAGAACACACATGCATACACACAGAGAGCACACTCACATGCATACATTTTTTAAGATTTAGTCTGTAGCTCTTTTCTTATACCCTTGTTATAAAATCCTACCTAATTCATTGTGGTGACATTGTTTACTGACTCATTCATTCAAAAACATAAATGTGCTATGTGTTGCTCTCATCATACTGTCCATGTGTTGGCAAGATTGGGATCAACTCATCCAGTGTTGCCTGCAACATATTGTCCCCAGTTGGAACCACTTATTCCACTAGAATGGATCAATTGTGGAAAATATCGCACCAAAATTTAAGTTTCAGAGCATTCATGTGTTCTTATGCAGTTCTCTTTGCCGAGCTCTTTGTTTCCCTCTGTTTTGTACTTCACCAGGGAAGCAGCTGAAGCAGGCAGATGCAATAGGGTTGGCTCCTTGGGCTGAAACTCCTGGGCTGACATGATCCAGGACAAACTGAGGAAGAGACAAGTGTGAAAACAGAGCCCTCTATTCCAGCCCTGTCTTGTTCAGAGCTAACATTTTCCCAGTTACCTACCTAAGTGTTTATCATAATTTTTCTCCATAATTAAGTGTAACTGTATATTGAGTCAGATCTGTGTTTGATTTCAGGCATCTCCATGAGCTGGAAATATCAGCGGAATTACCTACAGCTTATACTACTTAGTTTAAAACATTTTTAGGGGGCTGCTAAAAGTTTATACTACTCCTTGGTTATTGATTTGATTTGTAGAGTTTTCCAAAACTAAATGTGGGAATACTTACAGCTTTTTTTATGACTGTATTGCATGGTTTGGAAAGAAGGGAGTGACTTGGATAAAGCAAAGTTCATGCAGAATAACGTATTAATCTTCCATGGGGGAAGAAGTATCTTGATGCCTAAAAATCAGGCAATGATTTCTTTTCTTTATAATGAATAAACTGTGGTTCTATTAGT
>NW_011894856.1:0-401 GCF_000151845.1 Pteropus vampyrus | reverse complement strand
TTCTGAGTTCTTTCATATATATTTATATATATTTAATATTCAGCTTGAGTGTACTACTGTGTAGACAGCTTTTTCTGTCTTAGTGGTTTTAACTGAAATACCTCCTACATTGAGATGGGATTTTTTTTTCCTTTTAAGTAAGGCTACTGATTAATAGTAAAACTTAAAGAGCAGAGAGTCTTGTTGGAGGAATATTTTGGTGATTTTTAAACAAGTATCTTTTACTAGACGTGTTGAAGTATCTCATAAAACATATATATATAATGTTGATATTTCAGTGTTCTCAAGTCCTTAAAGAAGTGTTTGTTTTTTTTCTTAATTTAATTTAATCTATTCTAATAGCTTAAACACAGAAGAGGATATACTCTGCTTCCATATGTGAATCTTCTTCTTTCAAAAAG
>NW_011894855.1:3178-4540 GCF_000151845.1 Pteropus vampyrus | reverse complement strand
CTACTTATTTCTCCTCTCTCTGGAGCAGCGCTCAGCTTTTTCGAATGAAAATGTCTTGAACTTTCTAGGCCTTGACATTCTTCTTTCTACCAATTACCTAGATCGGCATAGCAGAAGGGCGGGCCTGGCAGCTCAGGGAAAGGAGACAACTGTGGACGCTCAGAAACAAGGACAAACTGATTCAGACACAGACAACACCATGGCAGTTACCAGAAAGGAAAGTTGGGGGTTGCGGGGGAGGAGGAAGAGGGTAAGGACGAGCTAGTATATGGTGACAGAGGGAGAGTAGACTGTCTGGTGAGCAATCAGTGGAGTGTACGGGTGGATGTCGTATTATAAAGCTGTACACCTGAAACTTACAGGTGATTACCCAATATTACTCCAATAAATTTAAGTTTTTAAAAAGGAAACAAGGGCCAAAGGTCTCCAAGAGCTCCTCCAGCTCCAAATTTTAGTTAAGACTGTACGCTTCCCCGAGATTACAATTTATTGACATTATTAAGAAACAATACAGGAAATATAAAATTAAGTCCTCAAATGTGTGTGTTATTCATTCAATAAAGAAGAGTGATTGATTGAATGGGCTGGAATAATTGGGTAAAGTGAACTGGAGAAGTTGGGGCTTGTGCTGGACCCCAAAAGAAGGCAAGACTTACTTAAACGAAAGGGAAAAGGAGGAAAAACATTCCCAGGAGAGAAATGCCGTCTGCGAAGTCTAGAGGTGGACAAGGGCATGCCAGTCTCTGGCCCCATGGGTAGGAACCACATGGTGGGCAGGGGGCACAGGAAAGGTGTTGAACTGGGTAGAGCAATAAAAAAATCAAGAATTTAGTGTACATAATCCTAAGTGGTGCCATGATATTAATAATTTAGAAATAGGTACTGCATTCAGCTACAGGCAATTTTCTGTAGGGGATCGTCTTTTTTTACTTTCCCTTCTGCCTTAGGGCCTCTACCCATCTCATGGCTGTTGTAGGAGCCCCTGCCTCTCCTCTTTTACTCCACCGAGGTAGAGAGAAGGATGGAGTGGAAAGGGCAGGATGGGTATGGCTGATTCGAATAAGTAGATACTGGAGAGTGGAAGGAAAAAGCCGCACAGGAAAAGGAGAAGAAAGAAGAGGGAGGAAATCCACCCTTCTCTTTCTCAACCTTTCTCCGTACCTCGGAGCTGCCATTTGTCGACGGAAGACTCCGGCATCATCGAACAGTGCATGTGGAGATGCAGCCCTCCGTCTGGAAGCTGGCCACCCTCCCGGGCTCCGGGCTTGCCTAACCGGCTGCCTACTTTGGTAGCTTCCCTTGAACGTCTCATAGGATTAAAAGTCAAGCTCGGCATGGCCAAAATGGAGCCCATCTTCTTTC
>NW_011894855.1:0-553 GCF_000151845.1 Pteropus vampyrus | reverse complement strand
AATGGCTTCAGTGAGGGCCTGCCTGCTTCTCCTGCAGCCATATGGAGCTATTCAAAATGATAGTCCGGCATGTGGCAGTAACTCAGGCTGAATAGGTCCATCACCCACGGAGGGGCGGTGCCGTCTCCAGGGTTTCTATGTCTTTTTCCAGAGCCGGCATTTCTTCTCGAAGCCTTTCCTCATCCTCTGTGAGATTTATTTCTCCAGAGTGCCCTTCATACAGATCAGCGCTGCTCACTCTACCCGGAGAGTCGATCACCAGTTGCCAAGAGAAAGAGAAGGTTCCTCGAGGGAGATTTAAAAGTAGGTTTAGACTGAAGATCTGGGGTGGGGGTGGGGGTGGGGGTGGGGTGGTGAGAGCAGGAGAAAGGATTGCAACGTTGGAATGAGAGACAAGGCAGTGGCCGCATCGTGAGGTGGGACGCAGGTAGACACACACACAGGTGAGGAAAGGGGCATGAAGCTGGACCTGAGGGGAGAGAGAGCAGAGAGCTGGGCCAGTGCGGTCCCCTGCTGCTTGCACCGGACAGCTGCCCTTTCTCGGACTTCGGTC
>NW_011894854.1:3622-5686 GCF_000151845.1 Pteropus vampyrus | reverse complement strand
TCCCTCCACATACACCCCACCAGCACGTTTCCCGTATAAACACTGTCGATTCTCACTTGTCCCTTCAGAAAGCCCTGCAGAATAGATAGCAAGGTTCACTTTAACAAAATCAGAAGGGCTGAGTACTCACCTGGTTCAGCTACCTGGTATCAAGAGATCAAATCACAGTCACTGTCCAGTTCACCGAAGGGGAGCAGAGCCTTTGACCTTTGAAGCAGCCGATCATCTAACCTCTGTGCCCAGTGCTTAGGGGTCTGCTGCCCAGAGCTGTGATGGACTTCGGAGAAGCAGACTGGGCAGAGAGGGAAAGAAAAAACCATGTTTAGAGTATAGAAGCAGGCATCTCTGTGCTGACACAGGAAGCCAGATTATCTGTGGGCTCCGTGCTGCGGAAGAAAGGTCAAATGCCTACAAACCAATAACGTAAACTACACCGCTTGCTCAGAACCAAAGAGCCCGTGGGTGAAGAGTGGGCTGGTGAGCTTCGGCTGCACCCGTCTGCCTGGCTGCATTTCCTCTGGACTCCTTACACTATTGCAGAGCCCACTCCCCTTCACCCGAAAGACAAGCACTGCTGGTTTTTACTGCTGCTCACGATACCATGACACAACCCAAAAATGGCAAGGGAATCGTGCAGTTCTCAATAGATATTATCCCAGACTTAACTGTTGCCAATTTCATCTCATGTAAGATGTTTTTCTCTTTAATGGAGCTCAGTTCCCTATTTAATTTCCTTTTCCTCGGTTTGCAGTTCAGGATAAAAACCCAAGTTCCATAGCATAGCATGAAAGGCGGCCGTGAGCTGGCCCTTCTTCCCACTCTGCCTCCCTGAAACAGCCCTTTAGAGTGTCAGTTTAGATGTCACCCCTGCAGGAAAACATGTCTGATGCTTTGTCCCTGACTATCCCACCAGTGCAATGGCCTCTTTGCTTGTCTTGCCCAGTAGATGGCGAGCTCCTTGAGAGTCTCCATCATTGTGCACCCAGCACCAGGCACATAGAAGAGGCGCAACAACCGTGTCTTGAACTTGAGGACAATCAGGTAAATCCACATTCAAGGGTCGCTTAATCATGCTTCCTAGTCTTCTGCTTTGCATCGCTGATTTTTAAAGAGTTGTACTTACTGAGTTATAATTTACATACCTTATCATTCATTTTAAGTGTGCAATTTTAATGATTTTTAATAAATGTACAGAGTTGTGCGATCATTGCCACTATCCCATTTTTAGAATGTTTTCATCTGAAAAGTTCCCTTCTGCTCGTGTGCAGTTAGTTAATCCCCGCTCTCTCTCCCATCCTCAGGCAAGCACTATTTTGCTTTCTGTCTCTAGATTCGCCTATTTTGGACAGCTCATATAAATGGGACCATACAATATGTGGTCCTCCGTGTCTGGTTTCTTTCTTTCAAATAATGTTTTTGAGGTTCATGTTGTAGAATATTGTAGAATGTATCAGCTTCTTTTATTGTTCCTGTAGTCTTTCACCTTATGAATATACCACATTTTATCTCTTTTCCCGCACTAATTAATGGATATTTAGATTGTGTCCAGTTTGGGGCTATTATGAATAATACTGCTGTGATGTACAAGTCTCTGTGGACATACATTTTTGTTCATCTTCAGTAGACTCCTAGAAGTAGAGTTGCTGGATCATATGGTAAGTTTAACTTTTTAAGAAACTGGTGAGCTTTTTTAAAGTAGCTGTGCCGTTTGACGTTCCCACCAGCAATGTATGAGGTTTCAGGGTTCTCCACATCCTTGTCAGTTCTTGGAATTATCTCTCTTTTTGGTTATAGCCATTCTAGTGGATGTGAAGTGGCTTCTCACTGTGGTTTTAATTTGCATTTCTCTAACACCTAGTAATTTTGAGTGTCTTTTATGTCCTTGTTAGCCATTTGTGTATCTTTAGTGATATATCCAAATCTTGCCCATTTTAAAATCAGGTTACGTGTCTTATCGATGAGTTGTAAGTATTCTGAATATAAATCTTTTATCAGGTATACGATTTGCAAATATTTTGTCCCAGTCTGTGGCTTGTCTTTTCACCATGGTGTTTTTTGAATTGT
>NW_011894854.1:0-2739 GCF_000151845.1 Pteropus vampyrus | reverse complement strand
GCATCGGAATCTCATCTCTGGACCAGCGCAGATCACACGTTCACTTGGATATGTCCCGACATCACCATGCCCAAAGTGGAACCTCAAACCTGGTCGCCCTCTGGTTTTCCCCATCCTCACGTTGCACCTCTTTTGTCTTCCCAGTTATCAGTCAGGAGCCCAGTGGTGGGTTTTGGAGGCAAAAACAGATGAGAGTCATTCATCTTCTCCATGAGCCAAGCCATAACCTAGTTCCATGGATTCTACTTCCAATCCAATTCTCTCCTCTGCCTCCACGCTAGTCCACACCACCAGCATATCCCTTGAGACCTGGATCACTAAACGGCCTCCTAACTGGTCTCCCTGCTTCTACCCTTGCACCCCTGCAGCCTACAGACAGCAGAGCAGCCAGAGTGAAATTGCAAAGCTGTAGATCAAATCATGTCATTCCCTTGTTCCGGCCCCTCCAGCAGTTCCCCAGGGCCTCAGGCCATATTCTGTTGGGGTGGTTTAGGGGGTGATTCAGACACAGCTCCCCTAACACAAAATATGGGGCATCCAGGGATGGATGGTCTGGAGCATTTAGCCCCCGCATCCCAAGCAGAGCTCTCCTTGCTTCTTTATGGAGCATTTGTACATCAAGTCTTGTCAGATCCTCCCAGCAGCCTGGCTGAAAGACAGCAGGGATATCCTATTTTCTAGATGAGCAAACTAAGCCTGAGAGAGGGGAGGAGACCTCCTCAAGGTCACTCGATAATAAATGGCAGACAAAAACAATCAGCAGGTAAATTACAATACATCCATACTCAGCAATAAAAGGAACGAACTGTTGATGCGACATGAATGAATCACTAAATAATACTTAATGAAAGAAGCCAAACACAAAAGAGTATGTGCTATATGATTCTGTCTTAGTTCGTCTGGGCCACTGTAACAAGACAGGGTAGACTCAGTGGCTTATAAGCAACAGAAATTTATTTCTCACAATTCTATAGGCCGGGAAGTCCAAGATCAAGAGACTGGCAGATTCGCTGTCTAGGAAGGCCCTGCCTCCTGGGTCACAGACAGCTGTCTTTTTACTGTATGTGTCTTTAAATGGCAGGAGCGGCAAGGGAGATATCAGAGGTCCCTTTTATAAGGGCACTAATCCCGCTCTTGAGGCTTCTACCCTCATAACCTAATCACCTCCCAAAGGCTCTACCTCCAAAATACCATAACTGTAGAGGTTAGGATTTTAACATATGAATTTCAAGGGGACACAAACATTCAATCTACAGCAGATTGCATTTACATAAACCTCTAGAAAATACAAACGAATCTTTAGTGACAGAAAGCTGATCAGCGGTTGCCTGAGGACAGCAGGGTTGGGGAGGTGGTGCTGGGGAGAAGGCAGGGATTATAAAGGGGTGTGAGAAAACTTTTGGGGATGTTTTTGGATGTATGGACTATCTTGATTGTAGCGATGGTGTACTACGTCAAACTTATCAAAATGTATACTTTGTGTGCAAGTTGTCGTATGCCAATTATAGCTCAAAAAGCTGTTTAAAATAAAGAAAAGCAGTAAAATAGTGATTCTCACGGAAGCTTCTGAGTCCTCAAAGTCTGCTGTCTCCTCTGGAGCTCAAAATCCTGGAGTGAGGTTCAGCCTGGGAGGGTAAGGGGACCTGTGGGCTCCAAGAGCATCGTGGTCTCCATCACAAGGGAACAACCCAGTTTAGCAGCTCTCGTTCTGGAGTCAGGCGTGTCCTCCCTTGTGGGTAAACCTCAGGATCCTGCTTTTGCCATTCGACACACTTTCTTCGGTCGTACATGATCTTAAGACTATCAGTGTTTTGACGTTTTCAATCCCTTTATGCACACGTTCATCTCCTTATACCCTCCTATTTCACATGAGTGCAGAAGTCATGCCTTGCTAAAGTGCAGTTCCACTTTTTAATTTTCCTTTTCTGCTTGACGTCCCCCCTCTATTCTCCTACCACGTGTACCAGCAGCGCCCACAATAAACCATGTTAACACCCTTGTGTATTTTCTATTTTTCTCGCTAGTCATATAAACCATCTAGAAGTATCTGCAAGTTTGGGAATTTTTGTCCATTTTACAGAAAATGGATTCTATCATATGTTGTTTTTTGAGCATTATTTTCCCCATAGCTGCTGAAACTCTAATCCATTTTGAAAGGGCGTGTCTTGTTCCAGGGTGTATTTGTCCCAACGTGTATTCAGTCATTGCTCAGCAGGTTTCCTCGTTAGCTCACGTTTCGGCCATTTGGTTTTCTTGAAAGATGTTATTGTTTTATTTTTTTTTACACGTGAGTCTTTAATCCAGCTGGAATGTCAGCAGGTGGTATATTTTTTTCCTTCAGGTCGCTATCCATTAGGCATGCCTCGTTTGTTAAAGATCCACCGTTTCCCCACGGAACTGAAATACCACTGTGATCATATAGTCCATTTTTGTCTATAGGGCAACCTGATTCCAGGTTCTCGTCTGTTCCACCAGACTCTTCATCCCCATTGCTGGACCATAGTCACTCTGTCCCCAACTCACTGTCTTTTTCACAGATTTCTTGGCTATTCCTGGACATTTATTCTGACATGTGAATTTTAAGATTATTTTCTTCCCTTCAAAAACACATAAACCCTGTTAGGATCCTAACGGACTCTAATGCATACTATTTATGTATTTGGAGAAAACTAAACTTATTTGTGAGAGTAAATTTTTCCATTTGTTCAGGACTTATTTATAAGCAACAAGTTTTAGTTG
>NW_011894853.1:0-4054 GCF_000151845.1 Pteropus vampyrus | reverse complement strand
CCATAATAATGGGTCTGGGTCTGCCCTCCCGTGGGGAGCGATGATGATGACCTTATTGGCCTGGGCCCTACAGAGACAGCAGGTGGAATGCCGGCCTCGCCGTCCACCCGCCTCCGCTCAGGCTGCCTGCTCATCGCCTGGCCCACACCTGCTGTCACTTCCCGCACCTGCCCTGTGTGCAGATGGGGCCCAGGGACCTGGGGCCCGGTCCTCCCCTCTGCCCAGTTCTCAGCCAGGCATCCGGCTGGTCTTGTTCAGGCCCCGTGGGGTCTGGTCTGGCGGTTCCCCCCCACCCAACCTTCTCGACCTCCCCAGGACCAAACTCTTAAAATGAAACCCAGTAGACCCTTAATTCTTCTGAGGGGTCTGGCCTTGGGATGAGAGACCCCGAGCCCAGTTTTAGAAGGCGGGAGCCTTTGGGGAATGGCTTGGGCACTGCTTTTAAGGGACGAGGTATGGGAGCCAGGTGGAGCAGGTTGGAGCCCAGCCTCGACCCAAGGGGAGCGGTTGGCTGGGAGAAGATGGGGCACCCAGCAGTGTGGGCACAGGACACCTGCCTCAGCGGGGGCAGAGGCGCCCAGGGGTGTGGTCACAGGACCCCTGCCCCAGCTGTGCTTCCTCGTGCCCCTTGTAAGTTAGAGTTGAAAAGCTAACTCAGAAACATAGGTACGACGAGCTAAAAGAGCATGTCAGAATAGTAAAACAGCCAAGTGAGAGCGACTTCTCAGGACCGACGAGCTGCAAGAGTGTCTGGTAGAGGCATAAATCCTGGCCGTTTACAGAAGCACAGGAGCGTGCCGCCTGGAGGCCAGTGCCTTGGAGCGGGTGACCACGAGCTGGTGGGCCGAGGGCCCAGGAGGGCCTGCGGCCGCTCCCCTGACCACCAAGCCCCAGGACCCCACCCAGGAAGGGCCGGACCACTCCCTGGGGAGGGGTGCAGGAGCCTGAGCAGGGGGTTGAGGGTCTGGGTCAGACTCTGGGACAGACAGATCCTTCAGACAGGAGCCCTAACACCATCTCTCCCCCTCATCGTCCTCTCCCGCTTTTGCTAGTTAGTTAAAAAAAAAAAAAATAGAAGTAACGACAAATCCCACCCCATCCTGATTCCCGCCCCAGGCTGACTCCGCCCCAGGCTGACCCCGCCCCAGGCTGATTCCCGCCCCAGGCTGATTCCCGCCCCAGGCTGACCCCGCCCCAGGCTGACCCCGCCCCAGGCTGACCCCGCCCCAGGCTGATTCCCGCCCCAGGCTGATTCCCGCCCCAGGCTGACCCCGCTCTGCTGGCTCCCCGGGGCCAGGCTCTGGCTAGTGGCCGCCAGCCTCTCCTGGAAGGTTTGCTTTCGGCTGTTTTCTTCCAGAAATGGTGTAAAATGGCTAATCCGTGTTTGTTAGACCGAAAACACCGAACCAGATTTTGGAACCGCGGATCTTTATCACGATCCACTTCGCTCGACACGTAGCCCATGCATTCGGCAGCTAGAGAAAACCGGCATTAACGTTCTTTTAAAGGGATGTTTCTTCTGTGCTCTTTATACGGTTTCGTGTTTTGGCTTTTTCATCTTTGCCGTGTCATTAACATGTACTTTGTGATGTTGGAATAATATCGCATCACGGGAATAAAGTACAAGTCGTCGAACCTCGCTCACCGTGGACGATTGGGACGGTAGCAGATTTTACGGGAAGGTACCGTAAAGGACACCCTTGTGCATGATGCTTTTGATGAGTTTTGCGGCTTCTTAGACTATACTCCCCAAGGGAAAACCATCGCGTCAAAGAGTGTCACCATTTAAAGATTTCTGTCCTCTCACTGTCTTTCATCAAGACTCACGATGCTGTGACTTGCACAGGGGGCTTCTAGACACCTAGTACAGAATTACGTCGGGTCACTGGTCCATTCGAAGATGTTTACCGCAGGTGTCGCTGGCACCTGCTGCTAAGAAGACAAAGGACCGTAACTTGGTCCTGGTGGCGGCAGAGGCGAGTTCTCAAACCGGGAGTCCGGCGGCCTGAACTGCAGTCCTGCGTCCACCCTTGTCCCCTGTAGGCTTGGGGAAGTCGGTCGGCTCCTCCAAGACTTGATTTTGTCATCTGCGGAGCAGGCATTTCAGTGACGCCACCCGGCCGGGTTGTGCGGGTTAAAGCAAGGTGACGAAATGACAGTGGCCTGCCTGGCAGCAGCAGGGGGGGCACCCAGCAGTCTCAGGGGGAGAGAGTTCGCAGGTTCACTAAGAGGGCAGACAGGTAAACACCTCTTAATTCTGCGGGGAGCGGTGACTTCTGCGAGGGGATTAGGAGGCAGCGTCAGAAAGGAGGTGACATCTGAGCCTCCCCTTGAGGACGAGTGTGTTCACCAGGTAGAGGGTGGGGACAGCGTTGGAGATGGGGCTTGGAGGAGCGGGCACTGAGGCAGTAAACCTGAGTTCAGGGGAGCCCGGGCGCTGTTATTTGGGGGTGCTGCAGAGGCAGGAGGGAGTCGTTTGTGTGCACGTGATTACTGGGGAGTGTCTGTGGAACCCCCACGCCATGGTAAATTCGGGTCATAGCAGCTGCGGCTCCTTCAATGAGCCAGCCAGGCCGGCTCCGAGCACCCCGGCGGCCACACGAGGCCTCGCCGGCCTCCACGGGCCTCCCCGATCGGCGGCAGAGGCCGAGGGCCTGTGCCCGGCACGTTGGCAGGCTGGACGTGGGCCCAGGGGCATCGTGGCCGTGGGTGTGCACTGGGGGGGTCATGCAGGGGTGGGACTGGCCAGAAAGGGCTGCAGTGAGACCTTGCAGAGGAAGGGTGACAGACAGGAAGGGTGGCAGGAGAGAGCTGCACTCCGGACCCGTAGACAGCATGGTCAGCTCGTGCCGTGCGCTGGAGTGTGGCTGCGGGAGGGAACCGGAGCCACCTCCCCGTGGGGAGCTCTGGAAGGTGGGTGCAGTGGGCCGGGCCAGGGACAGCCAGCAGGGTCTCAGGCTTCTCCCGGCCGCGCTGGGGCTGCCCTCCGTCCCACCCTGGGCCTCGCACCCTGCCCCATTCCCCACGGGGACATGAGCTCCAGCAGGGTGGGCAGGCAGGGCCCGCCCTCGCACATCCGCCTCCTGGAGGACCGTGGGCGAGCGCATGCCCGCATCCAGGTGAGGGAACTGCTTGCCGAAACCAGGGCGGTGCAGGGTTCTGGGGTGGGCTGTGTGGTTCTGCCCGGTGCCAGCAGTGGTTGTCATAGTGGGGCTGTGGAGTCGTCACTGAGATGCACTCAGCTCAACCTGGCAATGTCCAGGTGTGGACTAGACTGTCGGGGGGGAGGACAGGCTCGCGGAGGAGCAGGGACAGATGGCGGCCCAGTCTGCCGGGGCATGGTGGGGTCAGGCCGGTGCCAACTGCGTCACGTCTGTGCCGTTTCGGGCCCAGAGATGCCGCCTCAGAGGGTGAGGATGGTGGTGCTGAGCTAACTGTGGAGGGGCGGCGGCAAGCCCCACTCCTGTCCCCTGGAGCCGAGAAGGGACTCGTTCACTCCGTACCCTGGCGGTGCCCACTACGGGGTGGGCGGTGGGGGCCTGGTCTCCTCGCTGAGCCGAACGGTCTGGATGATGCTCCTTTGAGTTATCCACCAGGGTGTGACTTCCTGTCGTGAAGGTGGAGGGACCCGTCCGGCAGGCGCTTCCTCCAGGTGGTCCCAGTGCGTGAACCGCCTTGGGGCGTGCTGCCGGGACCGAGTCAGGCCAGTGCCCGGGCCCTGGTCCCTCGTTCTTCACGTGAGCGTGGCCTTCCCAGGATGCCCCGTAGCCTTACGTGTCACCATCCCCAGAGGCGGGCCTCGTGTCCAGGGCAGGGCCGCCTCGGCCAGGCTTGCTTAGAGACGGGGAGTGTGGTCCGTGCCTCTGCAGCGGGGCCGCGGGGCTGGGCACTAGGCCGAGAGCCCTCGGAACCCTGGACCGTCCTGACCCTGTGACAGTTGTGGACGAAATGCAGCACAATCGAACGTGGCAATCGTTTTTAATAACACAAACCTTCCATTTTACAGGCGGGCCACTGGCTGGTCCAGGGCGCTGTCCAGGTGCTGACGCCCGAG
>NW_011894852.1:4786-6702 GCF_000151845.1 Pteropus vampyrus | reverse complement strand
ATTGAAATTTAAAAAATATTAAAACAAAATATAAGGTACATTAAAATTTATGTTAAAATGAGATGAACAGTAGTTTAAAGTAACAAAAAAAAACTATTTTGGGGAGAATGAAGAGGAATAGCCATTGGAAGGCTCACCTTAGCTCTCTCAAGAGCAGCCTGGGTCTCCAGAGGACTGCCTGGCCCACATGTTGGCAGAGGGAATACCTGGAGGGATGAGCGAAGAGTTCTCTAAAGCACCTGGCTTTCTAAACTTGTGTTTCCTTTCCCATACATTTTAAGAGTCTGGCAATCAGCATCTTTCTTTGGTTAATAGGAAGGCTTGCAAGAGTATTTTTGGAGTTCAATTATAGGAGTTTGGTTCCACTTATAATTAGTCAGTAGTTGCTCAACTGTGGGCAAATAAGGAAGGATCTAATGACTCAGAGAGTAGTAGCAGTATAATTTAATTCTTTTATAAAGATCTTCATGATGTTGCAAATTTTGCTCAGGTAATATTTGATCAGTGTACAATATGGCCCAGGTTCACATGGTATGGCCACTCTCATGGGTCGATTTCATTACAGATCCAGTTTTCCTCCCTTTTTATTAAGATAGAAATTCCCTATTCCCATAAAAAAGCATCTTCACTGTCTCTAAATCCAGGGATTTGATCATTTGTGAAATTATCTTCAAAATTGTTACTCATAAACTTTTTCCAGTTCTCCAGTCCTCACTGATGGCTTCTTTTCAACCACCTAGGTTAGTATGGTTACTGATGGTTGTACTTGGATTGATCTTTCTCCCTGATTAAATTGTAAGTCTAAGAGCTGGCTTACATCTTTTACTTTTTAAAATTTCTCATAGCATTTATCATTGGAGGTGCTCAATAAATAATTATTATTACATAATTTTTGCCACATATGTTAAAATTATAGTATGCTGAAGTGAAATAAATTAATTTATTGATTAAGCACAAAAATAATACGCAAGAGAGCATGAAAACTAGCGATTCTTTTTTAACTTTGATTTTGCATGGATTTAACAGGACTTGATTTTTGATTAGTCAAGCACAAAAATGATCTGCTTTTTAAAAGTCTTGGTAAGAAAGGACTTCACCATTGGTCTTTTAAGTCTTCACCAGATTCAGTTTATTTTCAGGGGCATGTAGTAATGTAAGCTCCTGCCACTATTCTTATTTTAAAAACATTACTACTTTATTCAATGAGTACTGCTGATTGCTTTTAAAGAAAGCATTTCTTGACTAAACTGCATTACATCCACTAGGTGGCAGGCAATTGCTAGAGAAAGAAGAGAGAGAACCTAAATTATGATTATTTTGGGGGATTGGTATGTTTCCACTAAGCTGTCTCAGTCAACAGGCCTTGCCAATAACTCCTTAATTTCTATAAAGTTCTTCAGTGTTAGCTTTCCAGAGATTTTAAAAGCGATTGCAAAACATTCCATGAAATAAATGGGCCAAATATTTTTCCACTACTACATCTAACTCTACACTGACCTTTCATTGCCCCCAATTTTCTTAAACCATAAATTTTATCCTAACTTACCATGGGAATTAAAATAAATTATAATGAGCAGAAATGCATTATTCAGAGAAATTATACAAGTTATTATTTACACGAAGCCTGCAGTTTAAAGTTTGTTTACCGATTATTATTATTTTTTTAAAACAGTGGAATGAAACACACTTTTGTCTACAAGTATCTATCTAAGGGCTCTTTGAGAGAGCTTGGGAAACATTGTCTCAAGTTTGTCAGCACTTCTTCTTGACACATTCTGTGATTGTAAACCCTGGAGAACTCTCCATTCCTCCTGTGTGCTCGCCTCCCAAAGTAGTCAGAAAAGTGTGCTGGTGTTTGTGCATCTTGATTGGCCTGGCCAGGCTCCCTGTACTCTACTTATGCATATTTTCTCTCT
>NW_011894852.1:0-651 GCF_000151845.1 Pteropus vampyrus | reverse complement strand
TGTGTCACTATAGTCTATTTTATATTTTTTAGAATTTTGTATAAATGGAATCATACTGTATATTATCTTTTTTTGGGGGGGAGGGGGTGTCTGCTTTCTTGGAGATTCTTCTGTGTTGTTGCATGACTTCTTTTTCTTTGAGTAATATTTCATTGTATGAATATTCCACAATTTGTTTATCCATTTGATGTTTATGGCCATTTACGTTTCTAATTTTTAGTTATTACAAATAAAGCTGCCATGAACATTTGTGTATACAACCTTTATGCTTTCGCTTCTCTTGGGTAAATACCTGGGAGTGTAATAACTGGATTGTATGGAAAGTTTATGCTTAACTTTTAAAAAACTGCCGCTGTTGGTGGGAATATAAACTGTTGCATCTACTATGGAAAACAATATGCATATTCCTCAAAAAATAAAAAATAAAACTACTATATAATCCATAATTCCACTTCTGCGTATTTATCTGAAGAAAATAAAAACACTAATTCAAATAGATATATGCACCCCAATGTTCATTGCAGCATTAGCCAAGATATGAAAACATACATACAAACACACCATGGAATATGACTCAGACATAAAAAAGAATGAAATCTTGCCCTTTGAGACAACATGGATGGACCTTAAAGTCTTTTTACTAAATGAAAT
>NW_011894851.1:2719-4844 GCF_000151845.1 Pteropus vampyrus | reverse complement strand
TTAACACATATGCGGGAATATACCAGAGGCTGAAAAAGGTATTACAGGTGGATATAATTAACTAGTATATCAATTAATTAGACATATATTAGATGCCTACTATGGGCTAGGGACTGTGCCAAGCCTTAGGGATACAGCAATGAAAAAAAGTAAAAATTCTTGGAGCTTACAAAATGGTGGGGGAGGCTCAAAATCAACAAAATAAATGGGTTAAGTCAGCGGTCCCCAACTTTTTTGGCACCAGGGACTGGTATTCCTGTTAGAATCGAATGCCTGATGATCTGAAATGGAGCTGAGGCGGTGATCCTGGCGCTGGGGAGCGGCTGCACATACAGATGAAGCTTCACTCACTTGCCACCTGCTCACCTCCTGCTGTGCGGCCCAGTTCCTTACAGGTCACAGACTGGTACAGGTCCGCGGCCCGGTGGGGGGCGGGGGACCCATGGGTTAAGTAGTGAAAGCATGGTGGGTAGAACTGTGGACTCTCTAGCCACACTGCACGGCGCTAGAATCCTGGCTCCACCACCTAGTTGTTGTGTGATGTTGGATGAGCTACTTAATTTCTCTGCACCTCAGTTTCCTCATCTGTGAAATGAGATCCTCTGGGGACCCGCTTTGCATTGTCGCCACGGGGGTTCGATGAGACGGTGTGTGTAAAGTCCTTAGAACATATAATGAACCCAGCATATAATGAACCCTCTAGAAGGCTTGGCTATCATGGCGTCAGTGCCAGTGGTGGCAAGTTCTATAGAGGAATTGAAACTGAAAGGGACAGAAATGGGAGAGATGGATGGGATGGGATGAGCGGGCAGGTCTCACGGAGAAGGGGATATTGCAGCAGAGACCCGAGGAGGTGAGGGAGGGACCTGGGCGGAGAGCGCGGCAGGTAGAGGAGGCTGCAAGGTCGGAAGTTCCTGCTCAGAGGGAGCGTTTTCAAAAAACAACAAAACCAGCAAGAGACTAATGTGGCTGGAGAGAGCAAATAGGAGAGTGTGACAACCAAGGCTGCGGTGGAGAAGAGCCACGGAGGGCCCTGCAGGTCACTGCAGAGTAAACATTGCTTTTTTGGCAAAGGTAGCTGCCTGGAGGTGACTGCTGACAATTGTGGGGTTTTGTAGTCAGAGTCCTTGGGATATAATTAAAATGTTCTCCTCTATCCATTTAACATTCGGCCTGCTATCCTGTGATAAATGCAGTAAGTCCTTGAGTTTCCGGTAGAGTCTCTCCTTTTTTTATGAGCAAATAATAATTTAACATGAAT
The DNA here is from genome assembly GCF_000151845.1 of Pteropus vampyrus. Lineage (NCBI taxonomy): Eukaryota > Metazoa > Chordata > Mammalia > Chiroptera > Pteropodidae > Pteropus > Pteropus vampyrus. Next base: position 3,583 of record NW_011894851.1, on the reverse strand, counting down.
AAGGGCGGTAGAAAAGACCCGTGATTCTGTCACCTTAGCAAAATAACTGTTTTCATTTTACCACATTTCATACTGGAAGCTTTTAAATAAAACAGGGATAATAATATCTCCTTGCAAGGTGGCTGATAATGGAACAAATATCTTTTGACTTTGAATGGGGAGAGGGTCCTGGCAACAAACCCCCTTCTCAGAATCTACGTCTCCAGAGGCTGGGGGCCCTCGGTGTGGAAACACAGAAATCAAGTTCACGGTTGGAATTTGGGAATGAATAGGTGTGTTTGACAGACGAGGAAGGTCGAGGCGCAGCCAGGTTGCAAGGAGGGAGGACGAGCCACTGAGGGGGGGAAAAAGTCACTGTAAAATAAAGAGCATCAAGAATCCCCATATTATGGAGATTAGGAGCAAACTAAGATCGTGCGTGCGATCCAAGCACTGTCTTCCTTCACCCTTGTTTGAGGTCACCTCTGCCCAGACAACACTGAGGATGGGGTCGCCAGGTGCCAGCGGGAGTTATTCGAAGGACAGAGGCCTGAGAAGTGGGGTCAGCCTCCCTAGTCTGGTGTCCCTGTGGCTCTGAGCCCCACAAGCCACTAGAGGTCACCTGGACAGACCTGAGAGGAGCCCGGCTCACACCGATCCACCCACACGGTGACTTCCCGAAACCCTTGGGCGCAGGGGGTGGACTTTTCGAGGCACTGGAAGACCTGTGCAAGCAGGAGAGGGTTATTTGCTTGAGGCTTATTTAGTTGAGACTTAGGGATTCAGATTAAATAATGATTAGAAATAACCCACATGATATGTGCCTGGCACACATTATCCCTACGTCCTGCTTCTTATATTTTAAATTAAACAGCCAATGCCATT
>NW_011894851.1:0-389 GCF_000151845.1 Pteropus vampyrus | reverse complement strand
CTGAAGATGTCTGCTTCTTGAAGTTAGGTGATGACCCCTCTCTGAGAGGGTCACTAGGTGAATGGGAAACACTGGGTTTCTGCAGCTCACAAAGGCAAGAGATTGCCTCCCAGCATGAGAGGTACATTAATGAAAACAAGATAGGAAATTATTGCTGATGAGCTGTACTGTTTCAATACCTCACTGGTAGTTGCTTACAAAAAGCTTTGATGAACAAAGGTTAAATGAATGAGTGAATTAATGAAAGAGAGCTAGTGGCCACTTTCAGAGAACAGAAGATAAATCTCCCAGCACATAAAGCAAGATTATCTGAAATGCCAGAAACACGTTTCACCTTCTTTTTGTTCTAAGGCCTTGGTCTTGGAAGGTTGTGCACTGAATTTGAAACA
>NW_011894850.1:3587-3976 GCF_000151845.1 Pteropus vampyrus | reverse complement strand
TGAACACATCCAACTCTGGGGACTTTGGTTGGTACAAGCTCCCTTGAGAGTGAACTGAGAACATGAAGCATCTGAACTTGTACGTCAGATCCTGGACCCCAGCGAGTACCGGTCTCAGCCATCAGTGGACCTCTATCTTTGCCAAAATCAGCCAGCTAATAAGTGAAACAGTCAAGATTTGAAACCAACTCAGCCTGTCTCTGCAGATCATGCTCTTAGTTACTCTACCACACTTTCCTTGAGTTCTGGTTCTAGCTTCACCCCCTTACTAGCCATGTGACCTTAAGCAAGTCCTCTGGGCCTCGATTCTCATACCTACAAAATAGGAATAATAATACTACCACTTCAAATGGCTGGCCTGTAGAGCAAGGCAGATAATTTATATAAAT
>NW_011894850.1:0-2381 GCF_000151845.1 Pteropus vampyrus | reverse complement strand
GAGTGTTTATAGGAACCAGGACTTGAGTAGAACAAGAGGATGGAGTTGGGAAGGGAATAAAAGGGCCTGGCATGATAGTGAGTGGGCAGAAATTGAAGAAAGAGGATCCATGACGATGGGTCAGCTCAGCGCCCCGTCTACAAAGTGGATAACAGCAGCAGGAATGCACTGGGGTACCACCCTCCGAGTGGGGTTGGCCATTCTCCTCCAAATTCCCCCATCGTCTCCCGATTTTCCAGCCAGCCATCCCCAGAGATTCAGCTACCTCTGCTCCCTCTGGCTCCAAGCGAGCCAGGAGAGCCGGGGGAAATACACTTGAAAAGAGCCTGGAAATTTAATCAAACGTAGCAACAATGGACTGTGCACTGGAAACCAGGAGGCAATTGAGTTGCAGGCGATTACGGAACAGCGGCAGAGGGCTGAGGTCTGGGAGACCAAAGGAGCTTAGGAAAGGGCACAGACAAAGGGGAGGGAGAGGAGAGGCTGGAGAGAGGCCGCTTAGCCTCACAGCCGCCGCCGAGTGGGAGCAGACTGCCAGCAGAGGGACCACAGGCCGCCTTCCTGGGAAACTGCGAAGATATTAGATTTAGACCTGAAGTCTGGCCTTTCTTCTGAAATGTAAATGAAGATCGCCTCAATCTGGGGACATGTGAAGCATGCACAAGGAGAACCCGGGAGCCAAGAATACAGGGAGAAAGACAGACCGGGAAGAGCCAACATTTTTAAACAGTCTTTTATGTGTCCTCTAATTTAATACAGTACGCTCCAGAGGAAGATGTCGTTATGCCCATTTTGCAGGTAAGAAAACTGAGCTCCAAGGGGTTGTCTGCCAAAGGGACACAGGGGAAAAAGCCATTGACTCCACCCCTATGGGCTGGGACGACATGGACGTCCATTTCGAACTTATTATGAGAATGGGATCCCTTCGAGCTCTTGGCACCAAGACAACATTGGTGAAGTGGGAGACAGAGGACTTCCTGAGGCCACATCTGAGGCTAACAGCCAGGTCTGAGCAAGTGTGAGCACAGCGGGTGGGGAGACACAGTGGCGGGAATGGAGGGGCAGAGGGAGGCAGGGACCTTGGCCGGAAGTCTGCTTCGTGGCCCCTGCACTAGCCCCACACACTGGACTTTGGGCAGGACCAGCACACACCTAGATGATGTAAGATGGACAAGGGTAGTGCAGAAAAGTCATGACCTCCTGTGTGGGGTCCCAAAAGTATAGGGCTCCCCGTTACCACCGTACTGTCTTTAGTTTGGATCTGCTGCTTAGTGTGTGATTGTGGTCCGTCACTTAAACTCTCTGAGCCTCAGTCTCCCCTCGTGTAAGATGGAGAGTGTGATAGTTTCATCCTTACAGGATTCCCGTGAGCCTTCATCAAGAGAATAATGCCTGTTAACCACACCATCTCTAAACCCGTTCCTATTATTTTATTACGTATTCATAGATTTATTACATATTAAATGCGCTAGCATCATCTTCTGTAAATAAGTCTTGGGGTGATTCTTTTTATAAGCAAAAACAAAACTCTCCTACTATACCTGCTTTGTGAGACTGAATGCTCATATTTGGGGTGTCTATGTGCTACTAAGTAGTCATCCCCAAATTTCCCACCTGCCTATTGTGCCATACTTTTTTTTATCTTTAGCTCTTGTATGTCCTCCCTGTCATTCTCCAGAATTCTGTGCTTATTTCTAAATCCACAGAGGGGATGCAGGAGATGGGACACTCCAGAGATTCCTGTGGACCTCTCCTGGGCCTGGTACGGAAGGAAGAGCAGCACCGTGACTTAGCTCAGCCCTAGGTGGCTTCCCTTTAAACCATTAGGCTGGAAAAAAACACAATCCCTGGACCTCACCATCCACAGTGTCTTAGGTCGGCTTTCCCAGGAAACAAACTCTGAGGCAGAGATTTGCATGCAGGAGGTTTGCAGGGGAGAACCCTCATTAACAGCAATTTGAGGGGGTGAGGGAAGCGCAATTCAGCAGAGGGAGACAGTGAAGTGAGATGCAGTTGCATGCAACATGGGCCTCAGCCGATTCCACAGGGAGATCTAGAGTTGGGTGTCTTTTGGAAGCTGCCCCAAATCAAAGCAAAGGGGTCAAACGTTTGCACTCCTGCACTGACCAGTCATTGAATCCAGGCTGACCTGAAGAGGGAGCATAATCTTAGGGGAGACAACTTCCTTTGGCAGAGGGTGGGACCATCGGCAGCAATTCTGAAAGAAAGGCCATCGGCAGCCAACATTGCCAGCAGCTGGGGGACAAATGCTGTGATCCTCAATGGGACATCTGTGTGGGTCACCACAGCATCCGCTACAGCCCACCCCTTGTTCCACTGGGACCCACGTGCTCTATATAGTAAGTCTGCCCAGCTAGGGG